>NW_027069990.1:236073-242985 GCF_002906115.3 Quercus suber
TTTTCTTGCTATGCCTTTTGACTCTCTCAAGGATTTTTTTTGGGAAGCAGCGGGGTTGGCCTGGTCAGAAGATGAAAATTATTTATGGGTTTTGGCAGAAAGAGAAAATATATGGTTGTCGTTTCTGTGTGATTAGACTTAGAGACACAATGGCCACAACTGAGAAGAAGAGGAGTGCTTACATTTCAATTACGTTACCCAATCGTAAAACAGAGGTGAAATAGGTTTGGGTATAAATGCCATTGCCAAAGTATATTCTTTTTATCATGCCATTGCCAAAATATTAAAGTGTAGAATTGCAAGTTTGCAACATATTCATGTGGGTCCTCTTTATCCTAGCCGCAAAAGAAATGATTGAGGTGGGTCTGGTCTGCTCTGGTCTTTTTTGTATTCACCCAAATTTTGAATTAAAAAAAAAAAAAAAAAAGGGTCTACTTGTTTCATATTCTCATCCCATGTGCTCTCTCTAGAGTCTCAAATGGTTTCGCTAGAGACGCGCTTACTTGCTTTGTTAATAACATTTTTTTTCCAGTCAATTTTTATGCACATGCGTTAATTCGAGGTCAAACTGGGCTAACTCTGTTTATATATATATATATATAAATTAAAAAGAGAGTAAGCAAAATTGGTGCTTGCCTTCTTTTCTAGTTCATAAGTTGTTGCGGAAAACTTTTTTTGACCAAACCGGGCTTCGTTGAATTCCCCAATTTCAATGTCACAATTAAGCACCTAGCTGGGATATATATATATATATATATATATAATGCCACTTCCCATGCATGACGGCAAAAACCTGGTCTCAATAAAAGTAATCGGAATTCTGGGAAAATCTTTGGAAAAAATATATTCTATTATTTTTACAATGTTTTTCCTATAATCTATTCATTTTATATCACGTCACAATTGTCACATATGTATTTGATATGCCAAATCAACATTTATATTGTAAATGAATTCTGAGAAAAAATTTGTGAAAATAACTTTATTTCCCAACAAAAAGAAAAATAGTTGACTGGTGCAAAGCAAATACGTTTAACGAAATCTTCCTCACCTATCATTCAATTGAACACATCTTTCTAAGTTCTAACCACGTACGAATTTAGTTGGCCAACTTACTACTTACTGAATAATTTTTAAAGACTTTTGAAAGTATTTCGTTTTCTTTTTGCATGATTGCTCCTAACTGCCCAAGCCCAACTGACAGGGAAGCCTTATTATCAAGGTATCTTCGTTCTTTAGCTTGTAATTTTGCTTCAGCAATACGGTTCGAATCAGGTTCCTTCACTCTCTGAAACAAAATAAAGCAATGCGATTGCTTCGTCAGTTTTTGGAGACTACCCCCATCCCAAACTTCAGCAAATATTTTTTTTATTGTTATATTTGTGAGCAAGGAACAAAGAACACCGACCCCAATTACCTCGATAGATTCCCTGTTTCATAATTGCTTAATTATCAAAGGAAAGCTCAGATTTGCCAATAAACTCAGCCAATCATATGAGAGAGAGGGCACCATACACCAAAATTAATTGGCAGCAACTACAATAATCATTAGGATAGCTTAAACAAGTAAGGTTATGAAGAACTGTACATTAACAAAATAAGCTAAAAGGTAAATAAAAAATCTTGGGGGGGGGGGGGGGGGATAAGTACACTCCCTAATAACCTTAATGATATAACACAAACCTCAAGGGTAATTCATTCTAATTTAGTATCTCAGATATCTTGTCAGTTATTATGTCATCCTATTATGTGACCCAAACACAAATTTTACTCTCATCATCTGCAATCAGTTCTGAAAACACTTATCACAACACCAGTATTTATCATCAGATGTTTTCTAGTCCCTTAAAACATGGATAATGAACCTTGACTCCTTGAGTCACCTTGAATTAATCACCTCTAGCAGGATACAAGACCATTGCCCTCAGCCCAGGCACAATTCATCCTAAATGTCTAGCAATTCTAATAGTACGACAAAAGCACCTGATGGAATTCCTCCCATACAATTGATTATTTCTAGTACTGCTTCAAGCCATAACAACCTGCTTCTAACCAGCCATGGATGGTCCATAAAACTCCACGTAATAGATTCAATAGAGGCTGATTTCTACATAATTAACATAATGGACATTAAAGTAATTCATGAATACTAACTATAGTTCAATCTCAACAAAAGGCTAGGTACTTTTTGTTTAATTCAGATTTCCTTTTTATTTGTGCGATGTATAGGATATACTTTTTTTTATGACGTGGAACCTCACCAAGGTAGGGTCCTTTGGACTCACCCATGGGGAGTAAACCAGAGTCACGGATACACGATCCCACCCACTAGAGCTGTGTATCAGGTAATCCAGGGGTTCCCCGGTCTGGATCGTACCTGGATGTTTGAGTCTGCAACTCATCCTAAGCCTCCAACCACTATGCTGTACCCTTACAAGATATACTTAACCACCAAAAGAAACAATGTATAACAAAGGAAAGATAAAGACAAGACCAAACATGTTTTTCCATGCAAGAATAAATCAACCCAAATTCACTCTATGCACATTGAAGAGAAGTCAGTTGGCATATTAGCACAAAAATACAAAAGCCCAAGAAGTTTCAATTTCAAATGAATTACCTAAATCTTTTTTTGCTTGCTCCGTTTTTCCTTGTTCCTGCAGCCTCATGTATCGCTCATGAGCTTTTTGTTTCTCTATCTCCTCTCTGTAAACAAATATATAGAAATTGAGTCAAGGAGGCTAGTTAGTAGTTACTCACTGCCTAAAACACTTAGTTAAGAATACATAATTACTCTAATCAAACTAGTCACAAGCCCAAGTAGATAAACCTCAAAGGTAGATGTAAGAATCCTTACTAAAGTGATGCCTTCAACATAAAAACTGAACAGAGACAAGTTATTAACATTTCCAAGAGAATTCAAAATGTCCAACAACAAAAAAATATGCAAATAAAATTTTAAACCCTAATCACGTGCCAAAAACAAAGACCAAGCGTGCAGTGCAACATTCATATATGTTTCAAAATTACAAACACAGTTATTATGATCACCACTCTACAAGATGAATCTGTTTCTAGACATGTTTTTCACAGTAGTCCCAAATCCAAATGATAACTAATACCCTTCACACGATTGTGCTTTCGAGATGCAAAATAGAGTATAAATTGAAGTGAAATAAAGAAAATGTAACAAGCCAAGTATCAAGTCTCTGATCACCAGAATCCAAAGCACCACATTAATTTTACAGAATCAAAAATTTCGTTTTTTAGGTGAAGTAATAAGTTGTAGAAACTGCAGGCCTACAGATGGCATTTGCAATCTTTCTAGTGTCCATAGATGGGACCCAAAGCACTTTTGGAAGCTTAATCATTCAATTTCTTACATACCAGATTTATCAATAATATTCAAACCAAAGCATAAACTCAACAAATTGCAAGAATAATAAGACAAACTGAAGCATAATCAACGTAGTGAGAAAAAACTTTCACAAATCAAACAGTGCTCGTATGCACTTAATATAATGGGACTTATCAGCATTTAACGCAACAACATGTCAAGAACATGTACCGACCTTTCACGCCTAGAGAGTTCAGTCGTTTTCTCAATCTGCAACATGGATCACTCAAAGTGTTAAGCTACAAACAAGTTACTGAGGCAGTACACAAGAAAAACATGACAAACTTACATCAGCATTTTTAGCCTTCAAATTCTTTGATTTTGCTAAATTGGGATTTTCAATCTCAATGAGACCCGAGGTGCCTTTCCGCTTCTGCCAAAAGTTAATAGCAGTTCAACAGATATAAGTTGGAAGCCACAAAGTAATGCAGATATAAAGAAATGAATTACAACAGATTAGGTGCATAAATATATAAAACGAACGTGGTAAAGAGTAAACTGACCTCAGGTTCTTCATCTTGTTCTTCTTCTACTTCCTCTTCAGACTCTTCTTCTACTACCTCTTCAGCTTCTTCCTAACAATACCAACAACAACAAAAAAAAAAAAAAAAAAAAAAAAAAAAAAAAAAAAATTCAGTTCTTCAACTATATTAGCAGGAGAAAAACAGAGAAAAAGAGGCAGATAGACAGAGAGAACCAAGAGTGTAAACGATTGCTCGTGTCAACTTATATTAGTACAATTGATTTTGAGATTTGTAGCAAAAGGAAGAAAGAACAAAACAACATAAAACTCAATTTATACATCAAGATCAAGAACAGACTAGTAGAGCCTGGAGCCAAATTTTCTTTCTTCAAAATGGCTACGAAGCATGAATTAACCCAAAATCTTTTTTGAGTGCTCAATAATATACAACTACAGCCAGAAAACATCATTACATCAACAAAGCAAGACACATACTACCAGTCCATAATATTGTGACATGCTAAAGATAGCCTAGAGACAAATTTTCTTTCTTCAAAATGGCTACGAAGCATGAATTAACCCAAACTCTTTTTTGAGTGCTCAATAATATACAACTACAGCCAGAAATTCAACATCATTACATCAACAAAGCAAGACAAATACTACCAGCTACTACTAGTCCATAATCTTGTGACATGCTAAAGACACGAGTCAAAGGAAAAATAATAATAACTACTTTTAAGAAATTAGAATCTGTCAAATATACAATTATGTTCTTTGTGAGGGGACTCATCAGTTGTGAAGCTTTGTTTTTAGATCATTCGGGGTTTCTTGGGCCTTATCAAAGAAAGTACTAGATCTCCTGATTGGGAAGAGGGACTAGTTGGGAAAGCATTTGTCTAGTATTTGGAATATGGCAGATGTGGTGTATTTGGAGGGAGAATAATAATTGCACTTTCGAGGATGTGGAGAACAACGGGGGATTAGTTTCTTGCCTCATTTGTAGGCACTTTGTTTGATTGGTCTCGGGCTTGGGTACTCGCATCAAATGAATCCCTACCAATGTTTATAAATTCTCTTCTCTTTTGTACATAATTTTTTGGTTTCCTTTGTCTTTCTTTCTGCTGCTTCGAGTCATTTTGCATGAAGTAGTCTTTTTTCAAAAAAAATCAATTTCTTATAAAAAAAAAAAAAAATTAAGTTCTTAAATTTAGATTTAGGAAATAACAAATGATTCTTTTTTTTTTTTTTTAATCAGACATAGGAGAAAATAATTAGTCAACACTCTCTTAGCAGCTACATGGAATGATATCCGTCAGGACGGTAGAATAACTTATATTCATTTTCTCTCTCCTCCTAAAATATTCCTTGAAGGATGAATCAAAGGATCTACAAAGAATAGTTTTGGGGAAATAATTGCTTCAACACCTCTTTATCGTGTTGTGCATCATTAGGAGGCAGGAGGCTTCAGTGGCAAACCACATGCAGTGTCCTAGTGCCTAATGGTAAACTTCACTGGGACATCAGTTTTATTAGAGCTGTATGATCAGGAGTGGAGTCCTTAGTTTCTTTTCTGGATGCTCTTTGCCCTATGAAAATCAGGAGTAGAGGAGAAAGACAAATTGTGTTCAAACACATCTAATTGCAGAGTGTTTGAGGTTACATATAAAGTCTTAAACTTGGAAGAGCATTTGGGAACCCAAGGTTCTAACTAGAGTAGTGTTTTTTGTATGGACTGCAGCATTAGAAAGAATCCTAATGATGGATTTGAAGGAACAACACATAATTGTGGTAAACTGTTGTGAGTATAAGAAGAATGGAGAGACAATGGATCATCTGCTACTACATTGTGATGTTGCTAGCAAACTGGGTTTTTTTTTTTTTTTGGCCAGCTGAAAGGATTGAGGGGATTCAACCCCCAACATGCCCCCAGACAAGGAGCTAGGATTGCCAATTGGCCTACAGGCCATTGGCAGTGTTGCTCATAAGTTGTGGACTATGGTTTTCTGTATATTTGGGATTCAATGTTTGTGCCTCAAAGAGTGATTGATCTGTTAGCTTCTTGGCAAGGCATATTTGGTCGATTTCAGAATATAGGCATATGAAATGCAACCCCCCATTGTCTCATGCGGTGCATTTAGCATGAAAGAAGTACTCAGAGCTTTGAAGGGTGTGAGTGTGACTAATCAATTCTAGATCTGAAAATTGTATTATTGAGAGCATTATACTAGTGATGATGGCTACAGGACAGTATTCCTTTTCCAATTTATTTGAGCTGAAAGCTGATTGGTCTTTGTAATTTCCACTCATAATTGTGGTGTATCTCCTATATACTTCCCATGTACTTGGTCTGCACCCCTTTTACACTTTTTCAATGAATTATTTACTTTTATAAAAAAATAAAAATAAATTAAATTAAATAAAAAACCAACCTTGACAATGGAAGTCTAATCCTATATTCTTTCTTAAAGGGAATCCTAACGAACCATCACATCCAAGGATATAAGCTAAACAAACCATCAATGAGAAGACTAAAACTGTCCATGTTATTTTTAAACCTCTAAGTCTCTAACAAGTATAATATTCCTTTTGCAGAGTTTTATTTATGAGTACTAGACAAGATTTTATCATATTTTAACTTTCATAAGATTACACCTGTTGCACAGCTATGAACTACACAATTGCATAGGAACTTATTTAAAAAGCAAAGAAGCAGTGACACTTATGACTCGTCCTATATAATAATTCCAGACATGATTTGGTTTTAACACCTGAATTTATGTGTTTTCCTTCTATAGATCAAGAAACGCCCAATTTTGACAACCATAGACTAAGACAGACTACATCCAATTGAATGAGAGAACCTTCAGTTCTTTAAACATGAAATGCAATTTTTCCTTCCAATTTCTGCATAAGGAGTATCCACCTATCCAAAAACTGGAACATAACTCAGCCATGCAGCAAGCAAGAGAGAGGGGGAAGAAAAAAAAGGGGGGGTTTTCAAAATATGAATTCAATAACAAGTATTGAGTGGTGTAATATTACTTAGAGT
>NW_027069990.1:246631-483234 GCF_002906115.3 Quercus suber
GGGGGGGGGGGGGGGGGGGGGGGGGGGGGGGGGGGGGGGGGGGGGGGGGGGGGGGGGGGGGGGGGGGGGGGGGGGGGGGGGGGGGGGGGGGGGGGGGGGGGGGGGGGGGGGGGGGGGGGGGAGGGAGGGGGGGGGGGGGGGGGGGGGGGGGGGAAGGGTGCTAGTAGGTTTTCTTGCTGGGAATTTGGAAACATACTCAAGTCAAGATGAATGTGTTCAGTGCACCCTAACTGTGATGTTTCATTGCATATACTTCTTGGAAGTCCATTAGATGGTTCAGTGTAAGTCCAGTATGACACAGAAAAAATTTACAACAATAAATAAATAACTCAGGCATGACAATTACAATAGTAAAGATACAATAAATACCTTCTTAAAAGTTCGTGGGCGAGAAGAGCTACCGGCAACTGCACCCATTACAAGTGTGCAAACACAAATCACAAAGTTAGCTCATAGCATATGTGACAACAAGTGAATGAACTTCATTGAATTCAAATGCAACATAATCAGAGTACCAACAATTCAAATTTTTTATTTAAGGAAAATTACACCAACCTCACTTGAGGTATAAGGAAATGACGTTAACCCTCAAAGTTTTACAGATATAAAAGACTTCTCCCTTAGCTTTGTGGCAAATATAATAAATATAATTAAACTCCTATTTTGCTCTTGAGTTACCCAAGTAAGCTTTCCTAATTTTTGGGTAAATCAGGTAAATCATATAACTCAAGGGTAAAGTAAGGATTTCATCAATAAGCAAAGCACAAATTAGGAACATAATCACTTAACCAAGGGCAGCTTAGTCCACAAAAATAGGATATCATTGTATTTGTTATGCTTATCATAAACATCAAGGAACAGACTGTCATTTCAGCAAACTTTGGGGCTTACTATGGTTTCCTTCTACCTAAAGGCAGGTTGTAATTTCCCATTTGTTAATTTTTTTTATGAATAACTTCTGAAAATTTGTTGAAATGAATATTCTTCAGTTGAAGATAGATCAATCAACATCAAATGCAAAAATCGAACAATTCGTTTGGTTAAACAGCACACACTATTATAGCATATCTCTTATAAAATTGTAATTAACATCCACACATTCTCCACAATTGTTCTTGGCGCGGCCATTTCTGAACACTGTCGTCCACTACAATTTTTTATTCCTAACCCATAATTTGTTTTCAGTATTTTTAACACAGTCCGCATATTGTAAATCGAATTTCAGGCTCAGGGTTTGAACTGTGAATAGAAATTTCAATGATTCGACTCAACTTGCACCAATTACTTGAATAAATCTTTATCAAAACCAATGAGCTTCCAAATTGCACACCTAAAAATCACAAATCTGTATCCGAAATTTAATTTCACTGTTATTTTCGCAAATTTAATTATTAAAAAAAAAAAAAAAAAAAACAAAACAAAACATCAACAATAACAGTTCCATTTTCAGACATAGTACGCAAAGAAAATTGGGAATAGTTACGTCAAATTCGTTAGTTTAAAAAAATTTAAGTTATACTAGGTGTAACTTAAATACAACCTTATATATATATATATATATATATAATTTTAGGTAATTTAGAGCATTTGTAATAGTTTGTACAAAAATTCTCATATATTTTAGCATAAGAACTTACTTTTTCTATTTTACATAATTACTTCTCAAAAACACTCATATCAAATTATCTATATTACATTTTATTTAATTTAAATAATCATTTTTCTCACTTTTTATTATTATTTTACAACCTACCCTTGACTACACACACACACACACACACACTCTCTCTCTCTCTCTCTCTCTCTCTCTCTCTCATGGATGAGCTCTCTCCTTCACTATTGCTCATCACCATCGTTCATCGTCGCTTTCTCTCTCTAACCTCTCAAACCCACTTTAAATCTTTCTTGCTTGATTGCACCCTTGACCTAAACATGGGTTTTCTAGTTTGAGGTGAAATGGGTTAAAAATGAAGTTGGTTCTAAGTGAATGGGTTGAGATGGCTGATTTAGCTCGAGGTGGGTTGATTTTGTGGGCTTTTTTGTTGATTTTGGGTGTTGACAAAGAAGTGTTTTAATGGATTATGATGGTGTTGTTGAGTTCGTGTTGGGTTGTGGTGGAGGTCAGACTATGGTTAATGGTTTGAGATGGCTAATTTAGCTCAAAGTGTGGTCAATTTTGTGGGTTTTCCATTGATTTTGGGCACTGGCTAAAATGTGTTGTAATAGGTTGTGGTGGTGTTGGTGGGTGGTGCTAGGTTGCTGTGGTAATTGGACAATGGGGGTTGGAAGGTTGATCGACTCTCTCTTGTTTAGAGAGAGAGAGAGAGAGAGAGAGAGAGAGAATAAAATAAAATATTGAAATACAATGTGAATACTGCTTGTGTGCGCGCGTGTGTGTGTGTATATCCATGGTTATAGTAGCAACCATATAGTTTTACACAACTTTGCATGGTCTAAAATGGGTGAATCTTGGACTTGGTAAAAATGTGGTCCTTATTCTATTATACAAATACTAATGCAAATGCTCTAAGTATTAGCATTTGGAGTTCTAAAAAAATACTTATTTTACACTCAAATAAGCTACTTTATATATTTTAACACAATTTTACAACTCACCCTTTATCTCATTTCTTATTTATCACATTTATTCATTTATTTATTAATTTCACACACACACACACACACACACTCTCTCTCTCTCTCTCTCAAAGCTCACCACCGCTGAAGGAAAAAAAAAGCAACCACCACCACCACAATCAACCACTACAACCCACCAGCCACCACCACAACTCCTACTTTATATATATATATATATATAACAAATCCTATAAAAAAAAATCACCACATCAAAAACCATCATCCCCACAATCCATCACTACCTCAAACCCATAAGCTGCCTCCACCAAAATCCAACACCAAGGACACAAATTCAATATCTACAACTAGAAAAACCCATGATCCATAACAACCCATCCCACAACCGAAACAAAAACCACCACTACGTTGTTGATCTCCACCATGACCATGCCACCATCGCACACTGATCTCAACAGAATCAACACCACGACCCACATTGATCTCCATGCTAAAAGTCCTATGGCCCACTTTGATGGCAAGGTCTAAGAGAGAGAAGTGAGAGGGATACTGAAAGTCAGAGAGAAAGAGAGAGGAGAGAGAATATAAACCCAAGTTGAGAGAGAGAGAGAGAGAGAGAGGGAATCTATATATATACATATAGCCAAAACTAAGAGAAAATCTAATTAGATTTCAAATTGGAATTCAAATGAAATCTAATTTTGCGTCATGTGTTTCATCTAATTTAAGTTTTTAAAATTCTGAGCCAAATGAATTAATTTTGTGTAAAAATTAATTTTGCACCACGTGTTCCATCTAATTTAATTTTTAAAAAATTTTGTACTAAGTAAGTTAATTTAGTGTAGAAAAGAAGGAGTCCAATATAATTAAACCTAGGTAATATATATATATATATATATTTAAAACCAAAGCTGATAGAAAATTTGATTAAAATTAAAATTAGATTTTTCTTTTGTTAGCTTTTCATACAAATTAAATTGTTTAGACTTTTGCTGTTATTTATTTATTTATTTTTTTGAACTAATGAATATATATTTTTTATACTGTTTCTAATTAGATTTTTGTATGTGGAGATTTTAAACGTAGCCAACTATAATTGAGCTAAACGATCTCATGCATATATCCCCATTTAATTTAGGAGATACTATTGAACCAATTTATTCTTTTATTTTGTATTGTATTTAGTAGAATTTTACAAACAGTGATAGTGAATTGATATTGTATATGTAGTGTCCACTAGTGATTTTCAAAATTATATACATAACAACAGTGTAATGAGAAATTTGGCGTAACCAATATCATTAAAATTGCAAGGAAAAATCATTCTAGACTTGGCGTAACCAAATGTCCTAGTCGAATTAATGTCTTATATATTTAATAATCCAAACTGACATCAATAACACCATTATAATTCATCATTCTTGTGCGTAAGCATGAGTTACATACTAATTAATTTTAAAAGAATAGAATTTGATAATGTAAGTTCTATTTGTATAACTTTTCTGTAGAAAGTATGTAAAATTTTTAACAAATAAACACTTGGACTTGGTTTTTGTGATTTGAAGTTTTAAAATAGCCTTTTTTGGAGTTTTACCACTGCTAATACACTAAAAAGTTAAAACACAACTTGTTTTCTAGTTATGATAATCAACCACAATACTCGCTTGCTTCCAATTTACCATGCATCAAAGGAAATCTCATCATATGCATTTGGAAGATTAAAAAAAAAAAAAAAAAGCCCTCTATTTTTCCTCAAATATAAGTTGGACTAATTGACCTTCAAGCCATTTTATTTACCCTTAAATCTCAGTTGAACCAACTGAAATTCAAGGCTATTCCCCCACCCGTCCCCCAAGTATGTGATCTCATTATTACTCATCCTCCATTTAAATTTATAAAATACTTAAATATGATAATTTCTTCTTCTTTGTTAGGAATATCTTTTGCAATCGTACGGCTTTTTTATTTATAGACAAATTGTACTAATTGGACTATTGAGAGATTCTATTAATTGGAATGAGGAATACAAAATATTCCCACTTGCTTAGATGATTGCCCTTTTTTGGTCTGAATTATTGGTCACTCGATTGGTATGAACCTAGAGAATCCATTTTCGGTCCCCCAATCCACGAAAAATTCCCCAGTGCATGGAGACCAAAGATGCTCTCAACATGTCAATAAAGTAAAAATCTTATCTTCAACTTGCTAAATCTTATTCCAAGTTTGCAAGTGAGGTTATTTGGATTTCAGTCAATCAATTTCTTTCTAGTGGCGGGAAAAGTTTGTCCACACTTTTTTTTAATTGCAATAACTCTCCAATCACAACTTCACAAATGTTTTTCATCATTATTTATCTTGTTATGTAAAATTTGTAATATCATGAAAATTAACTTCGCTGTCAAGAATAATATAAAGAGTAAGAAAAATGTCGAATCTTGCTTCTTCTTTTGTTTTTTTGTTAATAATAAAGTGTGAATTTTTCGGTCATTGTGATGGAATATGAAAGTGATACTTGGTTCGTTTTGAACTTGTATAGTGTTCGAGCTGCGTTTGATGCACTTGAGCACAACAGTAGCAAACCGCCAAATCCAATAATAGAATAGAGGATCGTAAAGTTTTCCTCATCCATTTAAAAGTACGTAGCTTTTTTAAGGCAGTACCTATTTTTTGCAATAGGGAAAAAATTGACATTTTTTTTGGTTTGATTAACTTAAAAAAAAATATATATATATATATATATATATATTTGTTAATTGCAAGTAGAATATCAGTACAATGCATGAATTAATTAAAAAAGTAATACGATGAATATCCACTAATATTATTGAAGTTCAATAATAAAATAAATATTAAAAAAATACCTTAACTGATATGGTGGATAACGGATATAGTGAAATTGGAGTTTTTGTATTAAAACAAAAATGTAAATATTTAAAATCTTTTTAATTTCTTAAATCTTTTGGTACCAGAATTTCCATTAGAGTTATATTATAAATAATTGATTTTAATAATTTTAGTGTTGTATGCACAATAAATAATTATAATGCCAACAAAGATATCAAAGTTTAGTCAAATTGAAAGTATTGGTACGAGGGAAATATGTAATATTTTATATTTTTAATTAAAGAAACGTTCTTTTTTAGATTTATTTATTTATTTTTATTTTTTTTGAGAAAGAGTTCATTTTTAGATTTGTTTGTACGATAAACGGCTTTTTTTTTTTTTTCCTTCACACATCAATACATATAACATATCATAATAGGTTTATTTCATTATTTCCTAACTATAATCTAACTACTAAAAGAAAAATAAATAAACAAAATTAAAACCAGATGCGTTGGTATAAAAATAATTTATATTTCTAGAAGTAGAATCCACTTTCATTTCCATTCACGAATTTGCTACTTATTTGAGAAAGAAACCAGCAAATATCAGAAATTTATTATTCAACAAACTGAGTAAATTGATATTTTAGTTATTTTTTGGCCCTCAGTTGCTGCCAACTAAAATAAAAACTTCACCTCTAGGGTCAGGATAGCTTTTGTTTTAGTTACTTTTTAATGTAATGGGGTCGTAATTTTGCATAGACAGTCCTCCACCCAATAAGTAGAAAAACTGACGCCATTTCTTGTTTTCTACCTCTAAATTAAAAAATTAAACCCAAAAAACAAAAAATAAAAATAAAATGAGGGAGGAAGTATAAAGCTCAAACATATGCGTACATAGAGAGATAGAGAGATCAGTTATTTGTCCAAATCTTTGTGCAGATGAAGTTAAGAGTTCGATCATAAGGTGCTTAATGAAATATGATAACCAACAAATGATTCATGAGACATGTCTATAAAAACTTTGAATTTACCTATTACAATTTACAAGCAAAAGATCACTTGTGTTCCCAAATCCCCAATAGCTCGCCATCCAAGGAATGTCTCAGCACAAAATCAGAAAAACAACACAGCAAGTCCTATTGACCAAAGGGAGTCTCAAACAATCAAAACAAAAGAATAATAGTCATTCTAATGCTATTCCAAGCCTGCACATCCTTCAAGACTTAATCAATAATAATACTTTCTCTTTAATACGATCCATGCTTGTCATATTTCAACAATGTAAGCACTATGCATCCTAGTTAATCTGGAACCTGAAGGATATAGACCCAGACTATCAAGAATTTTAAAATTTTCACCTCGAAAATGACAGAGGTTTAACCAAAATATGGCGACAAAATTGTCAAAATACAGCCTAAGACTTCTGAAACTAAGTCGACCTTCTAAATCTTTTTCTATTCTCTGAAGTGGAAAAAGCTAAATGAGAAAGTAATTCAACCCCGAACATACGTTATTTTTGTGACAATATCAAACCTAGGTCCTAAACCTTAAGTTTCATGATTGACTGCACAGTGCTCGTTCTTTTGATCCTGCTGCCAGATAAACAATCCAAACTTTTAAACCTGCTGCTGCATAAAAATTTCCCAAATCATACATCAAGCAATGCCAATAAATATGATGTAAAAAGTAGCAAACAGTATGAGGACCTCAGGTTCCCCCTTACAGGCATCTGTCATTTCTTTAATTTTCTCTCAGATCAGTCTACAGCAAGAATAGGACACTTTGGTTCAAAAGAGCAAAATTAGTACAATGAATATAATCTTCAAAGAATACCATCACCACTAGAACCATGTAAGTCTCAAAATCACCAATTCCTATGACATTTAAAATCATCTTTGATGAAATTCCCAATCCCCTCACCCTAAAATCATAGGTATTCATAATTTCTGATGGTCAAGTCTTTCAATTCTTTTAATGGACATTGGATTTTTTTTCTATTAAAAAGTTACACACCAAGTTCGTATTGAACTTCTGACCATACCCCTCCTCCCCCCCCNTTACATCATATTTATTGGCATTGCTTGATGTATGATTTGGGAAATTTTTATGCAGCAGCAGGTTTAAAAGTTTGGATTGTTTATCTGGCAGCAGGATCAAAAGAACGAGCACTGTGCAGTCAATCATGAAACTTAAGGTTTAGGACCTAGGTTTGATATTGTCACAAAAATAACGTATGTTCGGGGTTGAATTACTTTCTCATTTAGCTTTTTCCACTTCAGAGAATAGAAAAAGATTTAGAAGGTCGACTTAGTTTCAGAAGTCTTAGGCTGTATTTTGACAATTTTGTCGCCATATTTTGGTTAAACCTCTGTCATTTTCGAGGTGAAAATTTTAAAATTCTTGATAGTCTGGGTCTATATCCTTCAGGTTCCAGATTAACTAGGATGCATAGTGCTTACATTGTTGAAATATGACAAGCATGGATCGTATTAAAGAGAAAGTATTATTATTGATTAAGTCTTGAAGGATGTGCAGGCTTGGAATAGCATTAGAATGACTATTATTCTTTTGTTTTGATTGTTTGAGACTCCCTTTGGTCAATAGGACTTGCTGTGTTGTTTTTCTGATTTTGTGCTGAGACATTCCTTGGATGGCGAGCTATTGGGGATTTGGGAACACAAGTGATCTTTTGCTTGTAAATTGTAATAGGTAAATTCAAAGTTTTTATAGACATGTCTCATGAATCATTTGTTGGTTATCATATTTCATTAAGCACCTTATGATCGAACTCTTAACTTCATCTGCACAAAGATTTGGACAAATAACTGATCTCTCTATCTCTCTATGTACGCATATGTTTGAGCTTTATACTTCCTCCCTCATTTTATTTTTATTTTTTGTTTTTTGGGTTTAATTTTTTAATTTAGAGGTAGAAAACAAGAAATGGCGTCAGTTTTTCTACTTATTGGGTGGAGGACTGTCTATGCAAAATTACGACCCCATTACATTAAAAAGTAACTAAAACAAAAGCTATCCTGACCCTAGAGGTGAAGTTTTTATTTTAGTTGGCAGCAACTGAGGGCCAAAAAATAACTAAAATATCAATTTACTCAGTTTGTTGAATAATAAATTTCTGATATTTGCTGGTTTCTTTCTCAAATAAGTAGCAAATTCGTGAATGGAAATGAAAGTGGATTCTACTTCTAGAAATATAAATTATTTTTATACCAACGCATCTGGTTTTAATTTTGTTTATTTATTTTTCTTTTAGTAGTTAGATTATAGTTAGGAAATAATGAAATAAACCTATTATGATATGTTATATGTATTGATGTGTGAAGGAAAAAAAAAAAAAAGCCGTTTATCGTACAAACAAATCTAAAAATGAACTCTTTCTCAAAAAAAATAAAAATAAATAAATAAATCTAAAAAAGAACGTTTCTTTAATTAAAAATATAAAATATTACATATTTCCCTCGTACCAATACTTTCAATTTGACTAAACTTTGATATCTTTGTTGGCATTATAATTATTTATTGTGCATACAACACTAAAATTATTAAAATCAATTATTTATAATATAACTCTAATGGAAATTCTGGTACCAAAAGATTTAAGAAATTAAAAAATTTTTAAATATTTACATTTTTGTTTTAATACAAAAACTCCAATTTCACTATATCCGTTATCCACCATATCAGTTAAGGTATTTTTTAATATTTATTTATTATTGAACTTCAATAATATTAGTGGATTATTATATATCGTATTACTTTTTTAATTAATTCATGCATTGTACTGATATTCTACTTGCAATTAACAAATATATATATATATATATATTTTTTTTTTTTTTTTTTTTTTTTTTTTTTTTTTTTTTTTTTTTTTTTTTTTTCACTGCTGGTGTGTCCACCGTGTCAGAGAAGCGGAAAAAAAAAAAAAGACACTGCTCAGACACTAGAGTAGGCGAGTCGTGCCGGTATCCGTGTTCGACACGTGTCGGACACCGATACGTCGCCAAAAATGGCATGTCGATGCAACCTAAGTTGCACGCATCTAGTGCTCGCATTATGTCAAACTCTGAACTTCAATCCACTTTCGAGCCTAGGTCCTTCTTAGAGCAAACCATAGACGACCTAGCAAAAAATGTCCATGCTTTATTGGATAGGGTAAAGCGAATTAAAGCATCTCAAAGAGAGACCATTAACCATGAAGGAGATAACATGCTTAGGCAAAAGAACCACGGTTACTTTTATAGGACTCCAAACTTTGAACATGATCACTATATTCACAATGGCCCTAGGGATTATGATGATAGGATGTCTAAGGAAAAGATAGAAGCACCCACCTTTGATGGCTACCTCGACCCATGAGTTTTCACTGATTGGTTGCGTCAAATGGAGAAATTCTTTGACTATTACCATTAGGCTAAGAATAAGAAAGTGAGGTATGCCAGGATGAAGTTAATTGGAATAGCTGACCTTTTTTGGGAGGACCTTGAGGAAACCCTTAGGCAACGACATGAGCCCCCCATTACTAATTGGCTTGAGATGAAGGATGCATTCTCGAGGAATTATCTTCCTCCAACTTCTAGGAGCTCTCTCCTTAAGGAATGGGACCGCCTAAAGTAAGGCACTGCTCCTATGGCTGAATATATAGAGAAATTCAAGGAATTCAAGAGGCAAATTCGAATAGTTGAGAAAGAAGTTGTCACACTCAATAGGTTCAAGAAAGGTTTAAATGCTAACTTACTAGGCAAGATTATCACCCAAGGAGTCACTACCTTAGTAGAAGCATATGACCTTGCTAGGAATTGTGAGTTAGCATCCAAATCTATCTTTTGGCGATGTTTTGAGCTCCGGAGTGTTCCTACCACCCCTCAACCTTTTGGTGGCAAATCTAGACTTGCCTTACCCCCTAAGGTCAACCCCAATAGCATCCCAATAGAAAAAGAGGACAAGGAAAAATGTTTGATCAATGAGCCTTCAAGATTAGGCTCTCGCCTCCAATGCTTCAAATGCAATGGGGTTTGACATATCGCAACTAGATGTCCCTCTAGGACTCTTGTCATTCAAGAGGATGATGAAAAGGTTGAAGATGTTGAGGAGCTGGTGTATGATCCTAATGTTGAAGAAACCCAAGATGTCGAGGTAGAATGGGAAGATGATCCTAGCTACCTCACATGCATTAGAGCCATCTCTCCCTAGGTTGATGACTTCAAGGACTTTGGTATCCCTAGAGTGAATGTGGTAAGGTGTGCTTTGGCAGAGCAGAGAGACACTGATGATTGGTGAAAGAGTATCATTTTCCAAACTTACACTAAGTGTAGGGACAAAACTTGTAAGGTTATTATAGATAGTGAGAGTTGCTTTAATGCGGTGTCCTCTAATGTTGTTTCCCGCCTAGGCTTGAAATTGACCCCACAGCCTAACCCATATAAAATTTCTTGGGTGAATATTTCCTAGCCATAAAAGAAAAATGTGTTGTCCCACTTCAATTCCTCACCTACAAGACTGAAATATGGTGTGACATAATTCCCATGAATGTAGGGCATATTATCTTAAGTAGACCTTGGTTTTATGATTTAGATGTCACCCTTCATGGGCGATCCAATTTTTGCTCATTTATGTTTGAAGGTAAGAAGATTGTGCTCAATTCTTTGAAACCCAAGCCAATCGACATAAGCAAGAAGAAAGAAGCACCAAAGGCGAAAGGCTTGAACATCATAAGCCCAAAGGCATTTGAAAGGACAACAGTTCAACAATCCATTGTGTTTGTCTTAGTTGCCAGGGAGCTTCATAGAGAGACCTGTGAGGAGCAACCTGAAGAAGTGAAGTCAGCGCTCCAGGAATTTAAGGATGTTTTCCCTGAGGAACTCTCCGATCATTTACCGCCTATGCGTGATATACAACACACCATAGATTTTGTGCCCAGAGCGACCCTACCTAACTTGCCTCACTATAAGATGAGTCCTGCAGAGCATGCCAAGTTGCAAAGGCAAGTAGAAGAACTACTTAGGAAGGGTTTTGTTCATGAAAGCATGAGTCCTTGTGTAGTCCCTGCACTCTTAACTCCAAAAGAAAGATGGAACTTGGAGGATGTGTGTTGATAGTCGTGCTATCAATAAGATCATTGTGAAATATCGTTTTCCTATCCCTTGGTTGAATGACATGTTGGATATGATGGTTGGAGCAACAATCTTCTCCAAGGTAGACTTGAAAAGTGACTATCATCAAATTAGGGTTCGTTCCTATGTTGCATGGACACGGACATAGACATAGGGATACGGCAATTTTTGAAAAATAAGGACACGACACGGTGGTTAAATAATTAATTAAATTTTATATTTAGGCATATTTTTTAATATTTTTAGACGTAAAATACATTTATGTCTAGAATTTAAATTATGTAAGAACTACAAATAAGTAAACTAACACCCAAAGTAGTACAATAATACACATAAAACTATAGCAAGACACACAAAAACAAAAACCACTAAATTCATAATAAACATTATAATTTATAAAGCAAAACAAAAGGGTGAGTAAAGAAACACAATAACAGTGAGACTGTGAGAGTGGGATTAAAAAAAAAAAAAACCAAACAAACGCGTTATAAATAAGTGAGTAACAATTATGACCCATTCCCACGTTTCATAAACAAACAAACGTGTTATGACCCATACACCAAAATTAATATCTAAAAAAAAGAAAAAAAGAAGAAGGAGGTTGGACCTGTTGTCAATGCCGAGAGAGAGAGATCGCCGAAAGAGACAGGGCACTTGGGCACGGTGTCGACGTCTATGGAGCTCACCGATCGGCCTGATCTAGCTCCGGCGAGGGACAAAGGGCAGCGGCAGTGGGCAGAGGTCAGAGGGAGGGTGGGTTGAGACCTTGAGATGTGGGTTTCTCAAAATGACTTCTTAGACTCTAAATTGCTTCTTTGTTCTAAGGTATATCACAAAATCAATGGTATTGGTAAGTTCACTGTCAAAATCTATGATTTTCTTTTCTTTTTTTTTTTCATTGCTGGCGTGTCGGACGTGTTAGAGAAGCGAGAAAAAAGAAAAAAGAAAAAAGAGGACACTCGCCGGACACCGGAATCCAGCGAGTCGTACCCGTTTTGGTGTCCGACACCAACACGACGCCAAAATGGTGTGTCTGTGCAACCTAGGTTTGTTCTAGTGATGAGTGGAAAACTGCCTTCAAGACGAAGAATGGTTTATATAAGTGGATGGTCATGCCTTTTGGATTGTCCAACGCTCCCAGTACCTTTATGAGAGTAATGACTCAAGTGCTCAAGCCTTTTATGTGAAAGTTCTTGGTTGTGTACTTTGATGACATCCTCATCTATAGTAAGTCTAGGGAGCAACACTTAGACCACCTAACTCAAGTTTGTACTACCCTTAGGAAGGAGAGTTTACATGGCAACCTCAAGAAGTACTCTTTTTTCACCAATAAAGTCGTCTTCCTAGATTTCATAGTATCCTCCGAGGGAGTTTCTGCCGACCCCCAAAAGGTTTAAGCGATTGTGGATTGGCCCAAGCCCAAAAATATCCATGAAATTTGAAGCTTTCATGGGCTTGCTTCCTTTTATCGCCGATTCATCAAGGGATTTAGTACCATTATGTCTCCCATCACTAACTGCATGAAACAAAGGGAATTTTTTTCAAAACAAGGGGTTTAGTAACATCAGTTTTTTCAAAGAGCTTTGAATAACAAGGGGAGTTTTTTTTTTTTAATAACTGATTTTTTTTTTTTTTTTTTTGCATCAGTAGTAGCTTTAGTCCAAACAAAATAATTGTAACGTCAATTCTGTTTCTAGACAAACTTCTTTTTAAAAGAATGGCAAGATTCAACCTAGAACAACTTCCAATTAGTTCTGAAAACCAAAGAAGGCCTTTTGTATTTATTTCCTATCCCAAAACTACACCTGCAAGAGATGCATATTAATCATAACCATTGTGCATTTATTGTGACCATTTCCACATCCAAATATTTTCTTAAAACTTAGATTCACTCATCCCAATTTAATAAAATTTATCATATATAACAAACTAGGAGAATTTATGAAAATAGCTTGAGGGTTGCTTAGTAGTAAAAGAAAGTTAAAAAAGCATGCTCAGCTATTAAGCCTGGAAAGATCTGAACTCTAATCCTCTGAAATGAACTAAGCCAATTATAAGAAGTAGAACAACTCTGATCTCGGCATTCGCTCAGTACTAGATAGGACTCAGATAGTTTGCAAATCTTCCTGTCATCAAGATGGAGAAGAAAAAAGATGTAATAAATTTACTTCTTGCAGTAACAATCAGCAACATTTTAACAAACCAAAAATACTAATATTTTAACAGGTAAAGCAACTTCAATACTACATATCTTTTTTTCCATTTAAAATAAGAAAAAGACGGGGGCAGGGAGAAATGAAACCTTAAATTTTTGCCTTTAAGCTTTTACCCTATGAAACTCCTAGTTCCCACCCCTTATATCATTGTGTTTTTTTTTTTTTTTTTGGGGAGAAGGGGGGGGGGGGGGGTAATAAATCACCCTTTTCATCTTTGCTCTCGTTCAAACAATGTTAAACAGTAAGAATTTGAGCAGCATTTTATGCCCCCTTAAATAAGGACATTCAAAGTTGCTTTTCTTTCTTTCTTTTTTCTTTTTTCATTTTTCTTTTTTTGAGCCAAAAGACATCTCCATTATGTAACAACTGACAAACTATTTGTTCCAAGGGTGATGTTCCTTTATCATAGATTGTTCTGAAGTTCATTCATACAGTAGGGCCTGTTTCATTCACTTTTGTGCTATTTGATTATCAATGTTTTTATTGATAATTTTTCTTACTTCACCATGGTTTCCAAAACCTGATGGCTGTTTGGCTCTTGTAGTGAACAAGGAGAAGAGAAAAATAAAATTGTAATGGAATCCTTCTTAAGATCTCATTTAACCTTATTAGGAATAATTTTTTTCCTTCATACCAATTGATGATGCCGAAAAAACCACCAGTGAGCCACACGATCCTCGCACACTCGAAACAGCACCTGCACAACACAAAAGCTGAAGGCCTTAAGAGGAGTACCGGTATGGTACCGGCCAAATACCCTCCGAAGGTCAAGTTAGAACTTCTCACAACTCTAAAGCGCTAGAGCGAGGTCAATTATGCGTACCTTGGCTTGTGAGGGTATTGGGGTTTTTATAATAGTAGAGGGTGGACCTCTCTTCCTTGGAGTAGAAGTCTTTTCCTTATAAGAATCCTTATGAGCGTAGATTACGGAATCCTTTCCTTATAGGACTCTAATATTGAACGTGGAAAGCAAGTCATCTTTTTATCATTCATGCGTGGTGATCAAGTCAAGAATACATTGGAGCCGTCAGCTTTAGAGCCGTCAGCTTTGCCTACTCCCTCATTAGGGTCATCAGCTTCGCCTACTGCCTCGTCAGGGTCGTCAGCTTTGCCTACGACCTCGTTAAGGTCGTCAGCTTTAGAGTCGTCAGCTTTGCCTACGACCTCGTTAGGGTCGTCAGCTTTAAGGTCGTCAGCTTTGCCTATGACCTCGTTAGAGTCGTCAGCTTTAAGGTCGTCAGCTTTGCCTACGACCTCGTTAGGGTCGTCAGCTTTAGGGTCGTCAGCTTTGCCTACGACCTCGTTAGGGTCGTCAGCTTTATTATCTTCAGCTTACTGCCTTCAGCTTGCCCTTCAGCTTACTACCTTCAACCCTTCAGCTTACTACCTTCAGCTTACTACCTTCAGCTTACTATCTTCAGCTTACTACCTTCAACCCTTCAGCTTACTACCTTCAGCTTACTACCTTCAGCTTACTATCTTCAGCTTACTACCTTCAGCTTACCCTTCAGCTTACTACCTTCAGCTTACTATCTTCAGCTTGCATAATAGAGCTGACGGGTCTTTGGAGATCAACTTTTATTTTTTTCAATTAAAAATTCCCCTTATCACCAATCAAGGACCAAAGGTTGACAAAAGAAACCAAATACTATGTATCTAACATTGTTAACACTGTCGGGACCAGGACAATAATAAACTTCCACTCAACTAAGACACATACAATAATTCAGCTTACTTATGCATAACTTTTAATTTCTCAAATAGAGAACAAAATTACATATTAAAAGAAGAAGATATGTTTTATTTTTCCTTCTCCACAGCATTCAAAGCAACCTTAAAAATGGTTTGCAAATAACTATCTGAGAAAATCCCCTAACCTTCATTTCATATATTTTTAGGGAGTAAAATTAAATGCCATATGGTCTCACCAACCATTACGTTATTCCTAAGTGAGGCACCTTAGATTTACATAATATCATATCGGCTACAAGCTAGAGATTACTGTGGTCTCTGATGTATTTGCATTCCATCTCAGTATGCATCTTCCTAATCCCTACAGTATTAGTTAGGCCAAAACGAATATGTTGCTTTTGGTTAACCTTCAACCTCTTTACCAGAAACTACTTACAAATTGCCACTCATACAAAAGTATTATGTGTAAAGTTCATCAATGTTAGTTAGAATTCCGTTCCAGGAAACCTATCTGTCCAACTCCTCATCTCAGAGCTTGGCTGCATAAGAGTTCCCACTCCCACAATTTTTATTTTTTGATAAGTAATAGTCCCTAATCCCACAATAAAAAAATTCAAAGCTCTTCTCAAACATCAGTTATTATTAATACCAGCCTGTTGTTACAATTAACAGCAGCATACACAAAATAAACACTGTTGTTCCATCAAGGATGCCTTACAATTCAAACAAAATATTCATAACAAGGCCCACTCAAGGACAAAAAAACTGTTCATCAGTGACCTTGACATTGAGACATTCTGTGCTCTTGATGCCGCGTTATGTTGGACCCTTCCCATCATGATACTTCTCCGCATATATGCCATACCTTTGTGGAGCTGACTACAGCTGATTGCATTTTTTTTTTTTTTTTTTTTTTTTCATCACTATTCTCATCCTTGTGAGCCTCTACCCTATAGCAGAACCTTTGCAATGTCAAATTCCTAAATAAGTTTTCAAGCTCCCCTTTGGATCAATGAATGAATTGTAGCAACAATAAAGCGCTAACTTGCCTACAGCTGAAATTGAGAGAATATTTAGCCATGACCGCCAACATATAAATTCAAAAAAGTAGAGCTTCTTCAAAAGTTAGGTGCTTTTCGCAACTAATTGTATTACATTATCATTAAGTACTGTTAATACTTGAAAGATAAATGTTATTCATTAATTTATATTTCTTATATAACGCTGCCTGTGTGCCTATTGTCATATATTCTATTCACAGCCAGACCCAAGCCCAAAAAAATGAGGGTTGCGGTAGTTTGATAACCAATGTAAAATTTGGTCACTCTATCATGAATGGATTCATTACATACACACGTTGGGGCATCCCCCAGAATACACGTTGGGACTAAAAATAGGTTGTTTTTGTATTGCATTATCTTAAGTATTAATAATCATTATTGTAATAAAGCCACTACTCATAGTGCACAATTCTAGACAATTATACAACACCCACCACCAAAATTTGCACAGTTCACTAGTACACTACAGTCTATAAGTTACAATGAAACAAGCTCTTCCAGAGAACTTACCTTGGGAGGAAGTGGTGGCTTCGGTAGGGAGCTTGGAGACAATGGAAGCGGAAGCGATTGCAGAGTGGACGGGTTGAAGGGGACTCACTTCTCTTCGGACCAACCTTAACCTTTACAAACCAATCATAATTCAAATCACAGAGATGGAGATAGAGAGAAAGAGAAGAAGGAAGAAAGAGTTGGTACCTTAGGGGAGGAGGATGGGAAGTTGGAGACAGACGAGGCACGAAATTGGAAGAACGCGGTGGCAGTGGCAGTGGCAGTGGCAATGAGAATCTCCTTGTTGCCGAAGAAGGAGAAGTGTTCGTTGATGCTCTGCACATTGCACGCAATACTGTGGATCTTCCAGCCACTGAAGTTGCCATTTTGATTTTCTCTCTTTTCCCCTCCCTCTCAGCTCTCACACCCTTTGCTTCTTGCTTGTTAAAACGGGTGAAAGTGGAGAGAAATGATTAGGCATATATTTGGTACACTGAAGGTGAATTATGACAGGAATTAGAATATTTATTATTAGTAATAAGGGATAATTACAATTTATCTATCTGTGGTTTGACCCGATTTCTATGTGCTTACTCGTGGTTTTAATTTTGACACTTTACCCACTTGTGATTCTCACCGTTATTATACCGTAACCCACCTCTCCACTTCCGTTACTCTAACACAGAAAATGTAAAAAATAAAACCTCAAACGGATCAAAACACTCCTCACATGAAGAACATATATAAACATGAAGAACCTATATCTAGAAAATTAATACAAATCAAATCAAGCAATATAAACCACAAATCTATCAAAATACAACCAGAGTTTTCTCAGGGTGCCGTTGACACTGACCAAGCATACACTTGTTTTGATTCATTCGTACTTACACATGGTAGGTTCAAAGACCCAACGTCTTGGATACGTTAAGGAGAAGGAGAAGGCATCTTGGGGAATATGGGTTGTCACTTGACGAAGACCAAGAAAAAATGTAAAATATTTACTTTTTTCAGTAATCACTGATCTTTTCTTTTTTCCTATTAAAAAAATAATAAGATATTTTTTCCCCTACGACTTCTATAATAAATATAATCTGGGCTCTCTCTTTTTTCACACGGCAAACATTACCTTCACCCCTAAAGCAATTGAAAGTTGAAACCCTCCCAGATCTAGCTTTTCTCTTGCTCTTCTAGCGTTCTTTTCACTCACTACGAAGCCATGGCCGAAGCAATCCTTTATGGCATTGCACAGAAAACGATTGAAAATTTGGGATCCCAGATTTTCCAAGAGATTGGATTGTTGTGGGGTGTCCGAGACGAGCTTGAAAAATTGAAGAACACCGTTTCCACAATCCAAGCTGTTCTTCAGGATGCAGCGGAGCAGCAAAGTCAAAAGTCAAAACCATCAAGTCAGGGACTGGCTCAAAAAGCTCAACGATGCAGTTTTTGATGCAGGGTGCCGTTTTTGTTTTGGTGTTTTAAAAAGTATCAAAATTGGTGGGTTTTCTAAGATTATTGCTTTGAAAGCAAAATGATGTTGCGGGTGAGAATAATTGTTTTTGTTTGTTCCATTTTTGATGTTGCGGTCAGTGTCAACGGCACCTTGAGAAAACTCTGGTTGTATTTTGATAGATCTGTAGTTTATATTGCTTGATTTGATTTGTATTAGTTTTTTGGTATACATTAATCATGTTTATGTATGTTATTCATGTGAGGAGTGTTTTGATTCATTTGGGGTTTTGTTTTTTACATTTTTTGTGTTAGAGTAACGGAAAGTGGAGAGGTGGGTTACGGCACAATAACGGTGAAAATCACAAGTGGGTAAAGTGTCAAAATTGAAACCACGGGTAGGCACATAGAAATCGGGTCAAACCACAGGTGAGTAAATTATAATTATCCCTAGTAATAAAATGTGTTGTAATGTAATAACTAAATGAATATTAGAATAAAATTTAATATGTTTCAAAAATAAATAAATAAAACTTAATATTTATTTAAAAAAATATCTTACTCAAACAATTATATTTCCTTAAAAATTGTTATTTTTAAATTTAAGAGAAATATCTGTTATTTTTTATAATTTTTTATTTTTATAATTGTTAGATGTATATGGAAAGTTTGTTTATTTGGAAACACATTAAGTTTTGAAATTATTGTATTTACTAAAGAATAGCTAATACAATATTTTAAAGAGGAATAGTAATTCCTCATTTTAAAGAATAGCTATTCATAAGGAATAATTATTCCTTGTAATAAAAATATAACCAAACTAAAGAATAACTAAACCATAGGAATAACTATTATATTACAGCGTCTATTACAGTCTACCAAACATGTCCTAGGTCTGTACAACTGCTGCTACTCTTTGACCTCTCAACTAATAAAATATTGTTATTTATGCAAATGTAATACCATCTACTAATTTTTATTTTTTATTCCTTATACTGACTAGGAAGCTCACACATATATTTGCATAGATAGCATCATTTCATTGGTCAAGAAGGACCTCATCAACAGTCCTCCGATATAAATAATAATTTTTTGGGTTTATGGGGGGTTTCGATTTTATTTTGGGCCAAGTATTCAGATTTTGCCAAAAAAAAAACTATATTACTAAAGGTCACTGCTTATTTAGTTATTTAGCCCTTTTGTGACCTGAGTTCTAAGTGAAAACCGAATTTAGCAAACTCAACCTCCTTTAGTTTGCTAAACTTGAGTTCTAAATGAAAATTGAATTTAGTAAACTCGAGCTCCAAGCAATAAGATACTCACACCAATCATCAGATGTGGTATTTTAAAATAAAATATACGCTTGAAACTCAAGTTTAGTTCCATCAAACACTTAATTGAAAATAAAAATTGCAGTCTCTCTGCAATTTTTCAAGTGGAAAAACTTAAGTTTGCTGAACTCAAAACTTGAGTTCCAAAAGGAGCTACATAACTAAATGATTTCAGACATAGGCTTTTCAGTAATATATTTTTGCAAAAATTGAATATTAGGCCAAAAAAAAAGGATTTCAATTGAATAAATTTTGCCTCTCGGATAGGTTTGAGCTATCTTTTCAACCCATTATGTGACAATTTGTAAGATGAATGAAGTTTAACTACAAATTTGGTTGTAGTCAATAGCTTCAACTTCAACTAAAAAAATTAATATGATTACACATTTTGAAAATCAAACATTTATATTACATTTTTTTTTTTTTAATGTTCTTAACATGAATATCAAATTTCATATGAATTGGATGTTATTTACTATTCAATTGATAATTTTTTTTTTATGCATAATTTTAGACTACAAAAACTTTAAAATTAAACATTTGATTAATAATATAGATATTGATCTTTGATCTTCTAGAAATTTTGCAAACATGAAGGATATAAGAAGAAAATGTAGTCTAATACTGGATTTCTCAAAATTCACATCAAATAAAAATATATTAAGTGGAGTTTTAGCAATTGGCTACAACCAACATTGTACCTAAATTTTGTCCTTGTAAGATTACCCGTTTGTATTATTTTAAACAAGTCACATGACTTATTAAAAAAAGTTATGTGATTAAAACTACATATGAATGGTCTCTTCAATAACCTCATAATGGATGGAAGAAGATAGCTACAAAGTTATTTTAAGCTAGATTCTTTCACTTTCGATCATGATAAAGTTTGGTTCTAAATCGTTTTGGAAGAATCTCCTTTGAGTTACTACATGATAATTTATGACACCATCCATGTGTGTATGATTATTCATGTGTATTATTTAAACAAATCAATTGACTCATTAAAAAAATAATGCGACTAAAACTACATATAGATAATTTCTTCAATCGCTACATGATGGATTGGAGAAAGAAAGCATTGGTTTGGAGCTAATTTTCAATTTTTTTTTCTTTGGATTTTGGATTTTGAAGTGCTCTCTAAAACCTCATTTTTAATTCCCAAAATCGAGAATGTTTGGAGGGGAGGATTATTGGTATATCATTATCTTTTGAGGTTATTAGGAAATTATATTCAACTCTACATAAGTAAAATACATAAGTTCTTGTCTGTCCTATGCTCTTAAATTGTTTATTTCCTAAGTTCTAATTTTGAAAAGGTTATCTATCCAAACTATACGCAAAATGACACCACCATATGAATGAATGACAATCATCTTGCTGCGATTTGTATAAAATACAATGTGTATTTTTTTATTTAATGGAATATTATATTAAGTAATGGTACGAGAAGGTGTTGATCTCATGGTTGTGATCTGGAAAATCGTGAATAAATTGTGCCAAATATAAGTCTTGGTAGTGTGTTTTGAGTCACATTGGAAGTTAAGATTGAAACCCCATGTAGATCAAAGAAGACTGAAGTTTTTGCATCATCGACAACTTATCGATTGATTGAGACCAGAGGAAGACTATATAATAAATCTGAATAACACAATTTAAGACTTTTTAAAGAGTTGTGCTTTTGCATCTAGAGGTTGTTAGTACTGAGCTCTTGAAAAGCAAGAATTCAAAGATCAAGATCAAAGGAATTAAAAATTTGGTGTTCCTAAAGTTGTTGCCCCATCCAAAAGTTTCAGTTAGCAGTGACGGACCCAGGTGGGGGCCTAAGGGGGCTTGGGCCGCCCCTGGGTCTTTTTTTTTTTTTTTTTTTTTTTAACTCTTTCTATATTTCATTTTGTAGTTGGGTCTTCTTGTACCCAATCATTCTAGCTAATTTAATCCAAATAACAACTGTAGGATCTATTTTTGTGGCCCAAGCCCAAAAGGTTTGGATTATGAGTCCAATGAACCCAGAACAATAAATTTGTAGAGAATGGGCGAAAGAGCTAGGCTGATTGTGGACTAAACAATAGTTAATTATGGTGTACAAGAAGAAACTGATATAAAAACACACTTCAAAGCTTTTCAATTTGATGTCCGAAGAGGAATATTATTGAATGAAAAATCAATACAACTCTCCCGAACCGTCTTCTTCTCCTCTAGAGGCTTTTCTTTATATATCATCCTCCCTCACCATCTTCATCGTCCACTTGTTCTTCATCTAAGGCTGCGTTTGAATCGGTGGTAAATGATTTCCGGAAATCATTTACCACCTGACCCAGTGTTTGGTAGAGGAGGAAAATTTTAATTTCCGGAAAATTACTTTCAGTTTGACCATTTTTACGCCTTTGACCCGGAAATGATTTTACGTTCTCATTTTACCTTCAAATCATTTCCGGAAATCGCTTATCACGCACAAAAGAGAGAAACAGCCGAGAGATCACGCACAAAAGAGAGAAACAACCGAGAGAGCCAGAGAAGTTGAGAGAGAACGATCGAACCCAAGCAACGAGCAACCCATCGACTCCAAGCAACGAGCTCCAGATCGACACCAGATCGACACCAGATCCCTCCGAGCTCGATCGAACCCATCGCCTTCACCTCGCCTTCACCCAGACCCACGACGAACCCAGACCCACGAGCAACCCATCGCCTTCACCCAGACCCAGACGACCCACGAGCACGACGACCCACGACCCACGAGCACGACGACCCACGAGCACGACGAACCCAGACCCACGAGCACGACGACCCACGAGCACGACGAACCCAGACCCACGAGCAACCATCGCCGATCCACGAACCAGACCCATCGCCGTTGTTTTTTTTTTTTTGATGAACTGGTTGTTGTTGTTGTTGTTGTTGTTGTTGTGTTGTTGTGTTGTTGTTGCCGCCGCCGCCGGAATCAATTTGTTGCTGCTGCTGTGTTGTTTTTGTTGCCGGAAAATAGTATTTTCCTAATTGAACCAAACACAAGAAAATATTTTCCACACCAATTTTCATAAAACACCCAAACACTTAAAAATATTTTCCTTTTTCGGAAAATAGCATTTCCGGAAAATACATATTTTCCGGAAAATATTTTACGGGAACCAAACGGACCCTAAGTGTCCACTTGAGTATGTGTCACATCAAATCTCTTCCTTAGTTTTTTGTGAGTGGTGGTAGCTAGATTGACACTGTTCAGGGGTCTTCTCCACATTAATGCGGCCAGAAAAGCAGATGCATTGCATTTAATGTGGTTGTAGCAGCTTTTTCCTTTAGATATTTCTCTATTCTTCTTATCTCCAGGCCTGTCCAAAACTTATCCAGATTGCTGAAGTCATTAATAAGATCATTCGAACCCTCCAGATATTTGCTTGAACAAGAATCTTTACATCCGAGGAGAATGATCTCTTCAGAACGCTGGTGCTCTCTTCAGACTAATCTTCTTCACTCCCAGGTATCTTTCTTTCATACGGACTCTTTCTCAACAATTTTCGCCTCTTCGGACACATAGTAACCTTCAAATAGGGCTTTGGGCTCAATACATAAGCTTGAGTTTCTACCCCCCACAACAACTATTCAACCCAAAAACTTAACCAAAAAAAAACTATTTTACCACCAAAAAAACAAAAAAATCATGTGTTATTAGAGAAGTTAAAGCTAAATTTTTTGCAACTACAGTAAACTGGTATAAATACCAATTGACTGTACCAAGTTGTTAAAAATAAAATACAATATTTTATTAATATTATATCTCTTTTTTCAATTAAAAAACTCAAATTTTCTCTCTTCCTTATTATTTTAATAAGTTATTTATATTATTTAAATGAAGTGATTAAAAAAAAAAAGAACATTTGATATTGAGTGTATTGTAAAGTGAGGTGATAAAATATATAAAGTAGCTTTTTGAGGTACTACAAGCAAAAATTTTTAACACCACCACTGAGAATGCTCTAACTTCAAAAAAAAAAAAAAATCCTAGTCAAGCCTAATATTAAAAAAAAAAAAAAACACTATTTTGTTTTTGTTTTTGTCTTTGTTAGTAGATAATTGCATCTTAATGTATTTAGAAATAACGATTTTATGTGTTTATAAATTTTTTAATACTATATGAACGTCTACATGGATGTATAATTTATTTTTTTTATTTTTTAATAATATGGCCCTGCTAGCTTAAAATTCCAGTCCGTCCCTGCAAGTTAGTGAAACCAAATCTTTAGGTGCTTAAAGTAGTGAGCGAGAGGTTCACGTCGTTCAATTTTTTTACCAAACTTTCTGTTTGGTGTAATAAAAACAAAGGTAAGTTAGCCTTAACAAATAAAAATGCATTTTTCTTTAAAAAAGAAAAGAAAAGAAAACCTAGCTATGAACTTTAATAATGACTAATGTCCAAAGAGTGAGAATAAAATTCCTTTTATATTAAAAAAATATAGACTAATTACATTTTAAGCGCTATTATTTAGGGATAAAACAAATTAAATCATATAATTTTAAAAATACAGTAACTAACTAAATAGAGTTTTTTTTTTAATATATATAAAAATTAACTAATTCCAACTATAAGTTTTAGTTGTAAAAAAAAAAAAAAAAAAAGTAAATAATTTGAGAGTTTAATTTATAGAAAAACAGCACCGCATGATATATATAATACTAATATTATGCCCGTGCAATACACGGCTTAATCAAAAATTATGTGTTAATTAAAGAATATAAGATAACATTTTCTAATTTAAGTAAAATTAAATAATAAAATAGATTCCTATATATATATATATATATATAAAATAGATAGAACAATTTATCATCAAATTATATCAAGACATACTTAATAATAAGCTAAAAATAAGATTGTTCTCTAAATCAAATTTGAGAGATGAAAGCAACATATCATCATTGGAACCCATGTCATATATGTGTAATTCATAGATGATATAAAATTAATAGAAAATCATATCTATTCATATTAAACATAAATGTGTAACAACATATCATCATTGGGTTCTTATCTAGTTCGGGACTACAAGGTCAGCATGCTGACCTTGTAGTCCCAACAAATAAGAAGAAGACTGATCATTAAAATTGATGACATGAGCTTTCTTGCCATGTCACCATACACATGTGACTTACTCTAATGTTGGTTTAAAAATCCATTAATGTTGAGAGCAAATTCAAATTTAAGATGGAAATGGACGGGTCATTGAAAATTTTTAGCAACTGAAAAATTTTCAAATTTGTTTTAAAGAATATGAAATACGTCTTGGGATCCTAGGTTCATTTTCTCTCAACCCTAAACTTACCGTCTCCAACTTCCCAGTCAACAGTGATGGCGATCTCAACACTGCCCCGCTCATCGCCGCAGGACTCCTCCACGTTTCCTCGTCTTGATGAAGAGTATGTTTTTCTCTCTCATTCTTTCATCTTGTTTCTTTGAGTACGAATTTGGGCAATCCAAACCTTCTAGATCTGAGAACCAGTGCATTGGATTTCAATTGCAGTTTCTTGTTCTTTTTGTTTCAAAATTTCATTTTGGTTCTTTTTTTTGTTCTAAAAATTTTATGTCTTTGGCCTGGTTGAACTGTTAAGTTTTTTAATTTTTATTTCTATTACCAATATGTGAATCCGAGCTTTGCCTTGAATGAGGTCTTTGTGAGAGCATTACTCCATTTTCCCCTATTTAAACGTGTTCATGTGTTTGATGATTTTGCATATAAGCTATTTGAGAAAATGTAACTTAATTATATCTATGGAACAGTCACTCAAATCTTTAATTTTAAATAGGTGCTTTGCAACAATACAAGAATCTAATAATATATATTTGGCTAGTTCTGAAGCATGTTATGGTATTATAATTTCCAAAAGCTATGGGATTTATAGGGTGTTTTGATACCACACCCAAATTTCATGTACAAGAGACTTGTGTAGTCTTTTGTTTCTACTATTGCAACAATAATTAGAGTGAAAAAGAAGAAGCAAGTATTTGCTCATTAGTTGGGTGTATCTCATTTTCACCTTTTGAGTCTTTCTTTGATGAGTCCATTTGAAGTGGGTCATTGCCATAGAAGCCAGCTTCATAATTTTTAGATATATTTATCATGTTTGTGTTTACTTCATTTCTATGGTTCTACTGATCATAATTTTTACTTCATTTGGTATCAGTGTTTGTAAGAAAATTTTGCTACATTACTTGGTTTGTTGGACTTTAGCTTTGAATTTGTGTGGTGGGGAGTGGCATTCTGAAATTGGTGCTCAATTACTATTTTTGGTTCAATGAAATTGATGTTCAATTATAAAACCCTGATACCAAATTTTAAGGATTGATTCTTTTGCATATTAGGCTTGCTCAAGTTTGTTATTTTGTGGTTTGCTTTTTTCCATTCCTTTGCTTCTAGAGCAATAGAATAAGCCAACTAATGAAACTATTCAAGGGCTTGGAAGGTCCTCTTGTGTTAGTCAAGAACTTGACTTACATGATTTTAATATTGAATGTGCTTAGCTATTGGTGTATTCAATTCTACTCAACCAAATTCAATACTTATAGCTTTGGTCATCTATTACAAGATGTAAAAGATGATACAAAGCCTTTTTGCAGTGTTGAGTTTAATCTTGTACCGAAGAAAGGCCATTCAAGTGCTTAATATTCTCGGCATGGTTATAGGTAGAGCCTTTGGACAAAAGTGGTTGGCATTTATCCATTTCAGATCGACAAAGCAATTGATCTTGAAGCACACTTTTGTTATTTTGTCCTTGTAATTAAATTATAAGTCTTGTAATATAAGTCTATATGTCAATAGAACCTTTGTTATTCAAATTATAAGTCTTGTAATATAAGTCAATATGTCAATAGAACCTTGTAATCAAATTATACTCTTATATCTTCTATGACATGATCAATAGTTGAGAATGATATTTGCATTTGTCACTAAATTGATTATTCAATTGTGTTTTCTACTAATTTTAATGGGAAAAAAATGTATGTAGTCTCTTACCATCTTTTTTACAAAATCAAAACTACCGTAATTGGCTTAATAAAATTTCAAAAGATAAAGTCACAAACATCATTAGAGAAATTGAAATATCATGAAAAGAATAACTACATTCTATCATATTCTCTTGGTTTGTACTATACGTACTTGTAATGGTTTTGTATAAATAAGCAAAGATGCTGAAGTGTCAAAATTGGACAATACAACATAATACTCAAATCTTTCTACCAGATTACTTGTTTCAAACTAAAAAGAAGTTAACATATATCAAATCTAAAACTTCAATAACTTCAAGATATGTGACCTCAGTCACCCATGAGTTTGAGAGTTAATTTTCTGTTTCCATCTTTATTAATTTGTTTCCTTTTAAATAGCATTCAGTGCACAACATATGTGCAATACAACTTATGATAAGCACCAACTATTAACATAACTTGATAATAACTATCTAGCAAACAACCAAATCCTATCCTTTACACTTCCAAAAGTCTAGGAAATAAGTTATTAATAATTTCTATCTTTAACTAATCAATCATATTGTTTAAGGAGACCAGTCAGACTTTAATCTTGGAACTTCATCACTTATCCATATCATCTTGTCATCCAAGCCAATAATGACAGCTCCTTCACATTCAACTTGTTGATCCTTATCTTCATCCTTGGCAAGTAGAGGCTCCCTCTACTCCAAGTTTGTCTAAAACATTGCAAAGAATCATTATGGTATTGTTCACCAAGAAAATATATCATATAACCACCTCAAGGTAATGTCTATCTAGTATCCACCATTGCATCATTAATTGTATTCAAAAGTTTATTAAAATGCACACTAGTTTGCTAACACAAAGGCTCGTCAATCTAATGATTCCCAATTTCTATCCTTATTTAATGAAACTTAATAGTAAAGCAAGCAACGTATAAGGCATAACATGAATGATTTATCCTATCAATTATTAACTTTAGGTGTGAAAATAAGATTTTGTTCATGGTAAGGATAACTTAAACTTTAAACAAAGTGAATGTTCAAAATGTGTGCAACACCCTTGAACGTTTAGACTCCTAATTTACAAATTACCAATTCGAGCTTATTATCAAACAATGTACATGCAGAAAATGAGAATAAGCTAAAATAGAATTGATAAGATACTCTAAACCAAATAAAACCACAACCACAGCAAAAATTAAATGGCAAAGATTAAGTGAAGAGAGATGCAAACACAAAGATAACATAGCGATGTGTTATCGAAAAGGAAACCGAAGTCCTCGGCATAAAACCTCTTTGCCGCCCTCCAAGCGGTCAATAATACACTAGAGAATCAAGTTAGGATACATGATTAGCAGAAGACCTTTCAAGCCTAATCTACCCAGTGTACCTAAGCCCTCCAAGCTTCTTACTCCAACAAAGTTGTGTCGAACCTTTGTCTTCTTTAGCTTACCAGATTTCGCTATAGCCCATAGCATCAACCAATATCAATTGGTCCCTTCCTAACTGCTTCCCAAGCACCAAAATGCATTCTCACAGATATAAGTATGCTGAGAAAAGGATTTGACTAATGTACCTCTCAAGGATGTAACAATAGAGAGGGTGAGAGTAGAGGAATTTGGAGAATCAAATTATGAAGATTGTGGATGAGTCAATCTTATTTTTCTCTAGGGTTTCTCTCTCAAAATTCTCTCTGGAAGCTCTCTACATTCTGTGGGTATAAGGGGTATTTATACTGATGTGTGTTTGGAATGCGAAAAGTCAGTTTTTCCCAAATAGAATAGTCTGGTGACTTGGCCTCGCGACTTAACTAAGTCGCAAGTCTAAGTCGCGAACTAACAGAATTGCCAAACTGGAAGTTTTGTCCTGTAGTGCTCTAGCTGGTGTGACTCTTCAGCTTCTCTGCATGCTTCACATGTGTGCCTCCTTTGGCGATTTGCAAACCGCGAGTTAGCCACGAGATCTAGTCGCGAGGCTCTGCTAAGTTGCACACTTTTGAGCTTTTCTTCACACTCTCTCACACACTACCCTTACATGATTCCCACCTAAATACAGAGTTTCTAAATGCTGAATTACAAGCAAATTGGCACGGAATAAAACCAACAAAATGGTTGATAAAATTCAACCTTACACAAGGTATAAGAGCTAATATAAAAATAGATAGAAGAAGTTCAAAAGATTTTTGCCTATCTAAATTTTCACTATAACTATTGAAGTTAGCAAACCATAATGCACACTTAACTTCATTTGATGGAATTTGATTCTCCCTTACTTTATTGTTGACATTCATTCCATGGGATTGTATTCTTTCATATTCCCTCAATTTCTCAGTAGCCAAATAGGGCACAGAGTAAAACTAAATTAAGAAATAGTTTCACAAGTCTTGGGAATCATGTTCGTAAGAAATATATTTCTTATTAGCTTACAAAACTAGTCCCCAATTGATGATATGACTAAACACCACTGCTTGTGCATAAGCAAAGTACAACTTAGAGCATGGTCATAGCACTAATCTTGATCTAATGCATATAGCATTGCACCTAAAATCTAGAAACTAAAAGTGACTTGCAAATCAAAGTAACATGTTTATGTATTGTTCACGAAACCCAAGAGTTCACATGATAATATGTCCAAGAATGAGTCTTGATGATTGAACTAAGCTTTTCTCATGGAAATAAACAAGTTTCATGAAAGGTATGAACCCAAATTCTTTAAAGATTGACAAAGTCTTTACATTGGGGCATTTTATCAAACACATGGAGTATAGAAGGAATGAACATAAGTTTTGATATCCATTGGCCATGAATTCCTAAATACCCAAAACAAAACTTATTCAAGAAACATCATCCATTATAGAATAACCATAATCGTGAAAGATATCTACATGGGTATCAAAGGAAAGCAAAAAGAAATAAAAACCATCAAGAACGCATATGGCAGAAAATTTCATTGGCTAGAAAATCCGGGAATTTCATATAACCAAAATAAAGGGAAAGTAGACTCACCCTATTCATTGCTTGAAAGGATATGTGATTGCTTGAATCTTGGAGCAAGCATTCTTATCCTTTGTTAGAGGAACAACTACCTCTTAGATTTAATAGTTTGGATTGCTCATCAAAGCATTTGAATATCCAGATTAGGAAGCAAGGGATTACAAGGAGGAAACGTGAAAGAGAGTGTGGCGATGATCAGGGTAGTGCCGAGTGAGAAGTTGGAGACAATGACCCAACTTCGGCAGAAAACGCATTTTATTTGGCATTGGGGAAGTGACCCAAGATACATAAAACAAATTTTGAAAAGGATTTTAGATACAAAATTTTCAGTACCCACCCATTCACATCTTAAATTTGAATTTGCTGTTTTGAATTTGCTTTCAACGGGTTTAACGAACGTTGGAGAATAATAAGTTGTAGTGGGGTGATGTGGCAAATAAGTTTAAGTCATCAATTTTGGTGATCTGTCTTCTTCTTATTGGTTGGGACTACAAGGTTAGCATGCTGACCTTGTAGTCCCGAACTAGCTAAGAATTTCCCCACCATCGGAACCCATGTCATAAACGTTTCATTCATTCATGTTTAAGCATATTTAATAATTGATTCTCAAACCATAATATAGAAATCATGTTTAAGCATATTTAATGATTGATTCTCAAACCATAACTATATAAATCAGATAAAACTTAATAAAATTAGGTTAAACAAAAGATAGAAGATACAAAAAACAATACATACCTGCAAGGTTGTAAGTAGTAGAAGAGAAGAATAGAGGAAAAAAAATCATATGGTGGGTATTTATAATTATTTGATATATATACACTCCATATTAAAGAAGTTGATATGAACAAAAAGTTTAATGTGAGTCTAATTTGTGGAGGTGTGAATTATAGGAGAAGAATATAAGAATGAATAAAAGATTATATCTATTTTTTTTTAAAGTCTAAAAAATATGAACTAAAGTTGTTGTTTTTGACGTGAATATAATTTATGTATTATTTTTTAGCCTTCTAGCAGCTAAAAGTAGATTAGAAGAGACTTCGTCTATTCGAATCTCCCCTCGTTAGTTTCAGTGGAGACAAGGTGTACCGTTGGGGAATAGTAACACTGACGGTCATGGCTAGCTCGTACCCCCTCCAGGTAACCAATAAACACAACTTTTTGGTAGTAGACTCATCTTTGTCCTACAATGTTATCATAGGAAGGCCTACACTCAATCATTAGAGAGCAGCCACTTCCATATATTGCCTGAAGGTGAAGTTCCCAACAGAACAGGGAACTGGGGAGATAAAAGGAGATCAGGTGCTAGCACGGGAATGTTACTAGGCAATCTTAGCATCAAAAGAAAACCATACATGGATGATTGAAGAAAAGACAACGAAAATTGCCAAGAAGCTAGAGACAATTGAATTGGTCAAGGGAGATCCAACAAAGACGACCCAAGTAGGGACGAGTCTAAACCCCCAGACAAAAGAAGAAATCATTAGCTTCTTGAGGAGTAACCTAAACGTATTCGCTTGGAGTCATGAAGATATGCCTGGCATACCAGCTAACATCATTCAACACTGTCTAAATGTGGATCCTGAGAAAAAGCTCGTCCAGTAGAGAAGAAGAGGTTTCACTTCTAAACGAAACAAAGCCATCATGGACAAGGTGAATAAGCTACTCGCTACCAACTTCATCAGAGAAGTATATTATCCTGAATGGATGGCCAACGTCGTCATGGTTAAAAAGGAAAATGGGAAATGGGAAATGGTGAATGTGCATCGACTTCACGGATTTGAATAGTGCCTGCCCGAAGGACAGCTTCCGGTTGCCCAGGATTGATTAGCTTGTGGACTCAACGACCAGGCACAAACTTCTTACCTTTATGGATGCCTTCTCCGGGTACAACCAAATACAACTGGCAAAGGAGGATCAAGAGAAAACCGCTTTCATCACTAGCTAGGGTCTCTACTACTACAAGGTCATGCCTTTCGATTTGAAAAATGCGGGAGCCACGTACCAGATATTGGTAAACCAGATGTTCAACAAGCAAATTGGGAGGAACATAGAAGTATATGTGGACGACATGCTTGTCAAGAGTAAAGAGGAGGAAAACCATCTAGACGATCTCAAGGAAATGTTTAACACACTCAGGCAATATAGTATGAAATTGAATCCAACCAAATGTACCTTTGGAGTCTCCTCTGAAAAATTCCTTGGGTTCATGGTATCATAAAGAGGAATAGAAGCAAATCCAGAAAAGGTGAGAGCCATCCTGGAGATGTTCTCTTCGAAGATGATCAAAGAAGTGTAATCTCTAACAGGAAGAGTGGCAGCCCTCAACAGGTTCATCTCTAAAGCAACAGACAAATGCCTTCCTTTCTTCAAAACCTTGAAACAGGCTTTCGTCTGGACAAACGAGTGTGAAGCAGCATTCCGAGAGCTAAAGCGTTATTTGAGCAACCCCCCACTCTTGAATTCGTCCAAGGAGAGAGAAAACATGTTCCTATACTTAGCCGTGTCTGCAACCGCAATGTGCGTAGTCTTGATCAGGGAAGAAAATAATACACAATGCTGTGTGTATTATGTCAGCCAAGCCTTCCAAGGAGCTGAAGCCCGATACCCACGAATAGAGAAGATCACCGTTACCCTAATGATGGTCTCCAGAAAGCTTTGTCCATACTTTCAGGCCAACCTGATCATAGCAATGACGGACTAACCCATTAAGAAAGTAATGAATAAACCTGAGGCTGCCGGACAAATGGTACAGTGGGCCATCAAGCTTAGTTTATTCGATATAGAATATCGACCCTGAACAGCCATAAAAGCTCAAGCGTTGGCAGATTTCATAGCAGAATTCACCTCCCCCGAGCATGAAAAGAATCAGAAGAAACTTTGGACAATCCATATGGACAGGTCATCCACGCAGAAGAAGGGCAGAGTGGGTGTTGTCATTAATTCCCTTGAGGGGGACATTTTGAAATATGGTGTTCAACTGAATTTTCTTGTGACCAACAACGAAGCAGAGTACGAGGCCATACTAATAGGGCTAAGGATAGCCCAAGTGCTTGGAGCAAAAAGGGCTTTGCTAAGGAATGATTCACAACTGGTCATAAGACAAGTCAAGGGAGATTTCAAAGCAAAGGAGACAAGGATGTAGAGATACCTCAAGTTGATGAACCAATTGGTAAGCAACGTTGATCAGGTAGAATTTGCTCAGGTCCTATGAAAGCAAAATGCAAAAGCTGACGAAGTAGCCAAGAGTGCGTCAGCAGATAATCAAGCAAGGATGACTGATTGGAAGTTGGAAGAGCAGAACTCTCCCAGCATTGAAGAATTTTAGACCTTTCCGGTGCACACAAGTGAGGGATGGACGAGCCCAATCCTATCATATCTTAAGGATGGACGATTGCCATCAAATCCTGATGCGGCCAAGAAGATCCAGAAACGAGCTGCCCGATTCACAGTGCTGCATGGCGAGCTTTATAAAAGAGGCTTCTCACAGCCTTACTCGAGGTGTGTAAAAGAAGAAGAAACCAAGTATATTCTGGAGGAGGTTCACAGGGGCATTTGAGGTGATCACATAGGAGCAAAGTTCCTCGTAAGAAAGATTGTGAGGGCAGGCTATTTTTGGCCCACTATACAACAAGACGTAACGGATTTTGTCAAGAAATGTGACAATTGCCAAAGGTATGGGAACGTCCAACGAGTCTCAAGAGAGAAGATGATGACCATATCCTCATCATGGCCATTTGCACAATAGGGAATTGACATGATAGGGCCTTTGCCACAAGGAAAGAAGCAAGTAAAATTTTTACTCATCGGTATTGACTACTTCATGAAGTGGGTGGAGGCAGAAGCACTATCCACGATCATAGAAGTAAAGGTACGAAGTTTTGTATGGAAAAATATTGCATGCAGGTTCGGGATCCCATAGACGATCATCTCGAATAATGGTCATCAGTTTGACGGTTAAGGATTCAGATCGTTTTGTTCAAGACTCGGCATCAAAAACAAGTATTCATCCCTAGGACATCGTTAAGCCAATGGACAGACATAAGTAACAAATCGAACATTGTTGAAGATCATCAAAGCCCAATTAGTGGGGGCAAAAGGAGCATGTCCCAAAGAATTACCGAGCGTTTTATAGGCTTACACAACCATAGCAAGGACCCCAACAAGAAAGATGCCCTTCAACCTGACATATGGCATAGAGGTAGTTATCCTTGTCGAGATAGGGCTCACCAACCTCAGGAAGGAGTTCTTTGATGAACGTAGCAACGACAACGAGTTGAAATTGAACCTGGATTGTTTGGATGAAGTCAGAAACCAAGCCTCTTAGAGAATGGCCAAGTACTAACAGAAGATGGTCGAGTACTACAACCAAAGGGTAAAGCTCAAAAGGTTCAACATCGGAGACCTCGTCCTGCAAAAAGTTATGCTTGCAACGAAGAATCCAGCACAAGGAAAATTAGGGCTAACATGGGAAGGACCATATAAAGTCATCCACTACTCTCGACATGGAAGTTATCATTTAGAAGACTTGGATGGGAACAAGTTGCCCTGTCCATGGAATGTTGAACATCTAAAAAGGTATTACAAGTAGAAACTGTAGCCTGTTTGTAAGCAATTAGTGATATCTAATGTTTCTTTCAAGCAGATCAATAAACTCCTTATTCAGCATTTAATACCTAATTTATATGCCTGACTTTTTCCCTTATGTCTGAACTCAATCGCCAACGGGATATCAAAATTCTCTACCAAGTTAAGACGATAAGATTCCTTAAATGGATGTATATCGTCCACATAAAAAAGAGACGATAAGATTCCTTAAATGTAAGTACATCATCCACATTAAAAAGAGTCGGGAAGTACATCGTCCACATTAAAAAGAGACGATAAGATTCCTTAAATGGATGTACATCGTCCACATTAAAAAGGGATGATAAGATTCCTTAAATGGATGTACATCGTTCACATAAAAAGAGACAATAAGATTCCTTAAATAGATATACATCATCCACATAAAAAAGAGACGATAAGATTCCTTAAATGGATGTACATCGTCCACATAAAAAAATGACAATAAGATTCCTTAAATGGATGTACATCACCCAATAAAACGATAAAGGATATAAGTCATGTCAATGGTTTCTTGAGTGGACGTACGGAAAAAAATATTTCCAAGTCCCAAGAAGGACGAAGAGCTGGTGCCAACAAAAATATTGCCAAGTCCCAAGAAGGACGAAGAGCATGTTCCAATAAAAAATTTTCTAAGTCCCAAGAAGGAGAAAGAACATGCCCCAACAAAGAAAAGCAAGACAAAAAATATAAACCATTCACAAATCATATGAAGGAAATAAACACACACACACACACACACACACACACACACACACATATAGAGAGAGAGAGAGAAAGAAAGGTTATAAATTGTTCAATAGCCCCAAAACGCACAAGGCATCCAAAAAGCAGTAAAGTGTTCAACAACCCTAAAACATGCGAGACAAAAAAAAGAAAAAAAGAAGAAGCTAAGATGGAGGGGTATCGTCCTTTTTTTCAGTAGTCGGCAGCAGTAGCCTAGGCAACTTGTGCCGCCTCGTCCGCTTCAATCTCTTTGTCTATTGCCTCAGAGTCTAAATCCTTTAGATCAGTTTGAGGGTCGTGCTTCACTAAATACCTCATCAACCTTTAAAGTACCAGCCAAATAGAACTGCATTATACTCGTCCGTGAGTTGGAAAGCGTGGACGGCCTTGGCAACAACATTCTTCATTTTCTGGTTGGCAGCGACGATCTGCTCGTCCTTCTGCTTCACCAACAATTTCTCAGCATTCAGCTGCTCAGTTAAGGCCTGGATCTTTTCTTTAGACAAGTTGTTGGCATCCATGGCCTCTATTAGATCCTTCCTAAGGCTAATAGCTTCTGCCTCCACCGCTTCAACCTTGGAATTGGCCACCATAGCTTTCTCCTCACTCATTAGGTACTGGGAGGTGATGTGCATCGTCTCCCCCAACACCTAGCAATCACAATCACACAAAGAACCAAGATCAGCTAAGGACAGAAGAAAGAAGAAATAAAATAGAGAATCAATAAATTACCTAGACGAGCTTATGCACGTGACGGTTCACCATCTCGTGGGAGGGCACAATAGAAATTTCCTTTAAATCCTCAAGTGTTACGACCTCATTTGCCCGAGCCATGGCCGTCCAAGTATCCACCCAAATGCTGGCCCCCACTTTCTCCTTCCCTTTATCTCTAGTCTTGCGCTTCTTGGTACGGGGAGTGACCTCCTCGACAGAAATGCTAGGGGAAGCAGCACGTCCCTCATCCAGAGTAGGAGTGGACGATCCTTTTTCTATCGCCACTTTCTCCTTTTCCCTTTCTACAACCCTCAAACTCTGTGTATCGATGCTCTAGAGGGGCTCGTTCTTCTTTGCCTAAATTTTGGCATACAACTCCTAGTTAAACTTGGTCGTCATTTCTGCAAAAAAGAAAAACAGAATTAAAGTCAGAAAAAGAAGGCAAAAGGAGGAAAAGATGATCCATTTTCCAAGTATCAGGATGACTCACGCTTCCTTTCTTCCTAATCAATGGCACTGAGGACGTAGAGGGAAGGGTCTAGCCCCAAATAGTGACAAGCCAAAGTTCATGGATCAACCAGGTCGTCAAAATCTTCAATAGTGCTTGCGTACTCAACAGCCTAACAAACACGCTCATCGAACCTACTCTTAAGATCAGAACGTTCTTTCACTAAAAAGCAGAAGAGTACATAAGGTTAGAATGGACAAATAATACAAATAGTAGATTAAAAACAAAAAGAGGAAAAACATGTCATGGGAGGCAAACGCACCAAGCTGAGGGGTCTCCCACTAACGCAGCAGCCTAGGGACGTCCCCTCAAAAGTCGTCAGATAGAGTCTCCCAACCATCACCCGACATGAAGAAATACCTAGACTTCTAATAACGGAAGGACAACGGGAGGTTGGCAGCGAGATGAGACTTTCTATCCCAAGGCAAAAGTTCATAATACCCAAACTCTTTGGACTCTTTTAAGCGGTAGAGGTGGATGAACTCATTAAACGTGATCATATCCCCGTCAGCTATGGTCGTCCAAATCACCATACAGCTTATGATGATTCTTTAAGAATCGGCATAAGCTGGCCCGGAGCTATGTTTCGGTGATGAAGAAGCTCCATTATGAATGGGTGGATGGGAAATTTAAGGCCGTAAAAAAACAAAACCTCATAAAAGCAAACCTCACCATGAGCGAAGGTACAAGCCTTTTCACCCTTCCTAGGGAGACGAACTCTGGTTTCTTCAGGGAATTGGAACCTATCACTGAATCTAATAAAGGTATCTACTTTCAAAGAACACTTTTCCTTAAGGGTGTGAAAGGTTTGAGGAGTAGCAAAGATGGAAGGGTGAGAGGATAAAGGTATGGAAGATGGCACGGAGGTAGTCGTATCTGTCTCAGCTCCACCCGTGCCAACACCAGATGACAAACCAATCTCTAAATCACTTGATCTAACCTCAGACCCCATAATTTCCCTCCTTAAAAGCCCACGCACAGACTTAAAGCAAGCTAAAGATTGGCACAACAATGGGTACAGATTACCCAACACCAAACCAAGGCTATTATCACCTAGAACAAAATCTCCAATATGTAGGTGTGGGTCACTAGAACAGTCTAAAAGTGCAAATAATTGGTACCTAAAAGATTCTATCAGCCTCCCTAAATGAGCAAAAAAGAAGGCGATGGAAGGAGAAGTGTGCCTAATTTTAGAATAGTCAACCATTAAGGAGAACAATGCAACTCTAAAAAGGAAATAGGAGCACAAAGAATGGAAAAGCAGTAAAACTACAAAAGAAAAATGGTGTAAATAAGGGGTGTGCCTGAAAAAAGGGAAGGAACTGAGGAGTCAGAAAGCAAAACGCACGAAGGAGGAAGGAATAGCGATGAAGTCAGAAAAAAATAAACATAGGGAAAAATGAAGAAGTGAAAGGAGAAAGGTAGAGAGTTAAAAAGGTTTGCCTCAAAAGGCACGAAAAAGCTAAAAGGTTTCGCCGGAAACGAGACCCTTTAGCCGGTTAGAGTGTGACACGTGCCACGCCACCACGGAGCAATTAATACGAGGAGTAGAACCCCAAGCGCCACAACCGCTAAAAAAAAAAAACCCTCTATATTCCTGTGATTGTCACAAGGATGGACGAACTCGAAATGGGGGGAAGGGGGGGGGGGCAGCTGATAGCCCTGATTATATACTCGTTCGTAGAGAGGACCATGGATGGGGTAACGTCCATCTTTGTCCATATCATAATACCCGCTAGACGAAGATGAGGCCATTCACTCACAATCAATGACTAAGTATTATATGACAATAAAGAGCTTCCATGTCGTTGAATAGATATCTTATCATTAACACCCCACAGGGGCGTTACAGATACCACATTGAAGCCACAATTAAAGCACCACCAACAACTAGAAGAAAGGAATAAGTGCACATATATATATATACACACCAACACCTCAAGACCTGAAAAGGTACTTATACTCTAGCTATTATATTCTAGTACTGAATTTCCTTTCTTTTAGCTATTTTGACTTTATCATCAGAGGCTTTGTGGCAAACACCACACCGGTGACCTACTATTATTCTGTTTTCCATTTACCTTCTCAGGATCTTGTTGGTTGTGGACGACTTCCTTCTAGACGATTATTCTAACTGACGATTTCAATGTCATCAGTGTAGTAATTAAAAAATAAAAAAGTTGAAAAATGAGGATTAGATGGATTAGATGAAGAATTTGGATTGATAATCAAATTAAGATTTTTAAGTTAAAAAAAGGATTAGATGAAGAATTTTTTTTTTTTTTTTGAAAGCCAAACCAGCATAATTTCATTCATTCAAGTTCAACATATCAAAGTACAATTCATCCACCACTGGAGGCGGAGTGTCTTCCAGCCAATACAAGTCCTCCGAAACATTTTTAGCAAACCTCGCAAGGGCATGGGCCACCATATTTCCTTCCCTTCTAATACTACTTACGTAGACATTGTGCATCCCATTCATAAGACACTTAACATCATCTATAATTATGCCCAGCACAGCCCGGTTTGGGATAGATGAGCCAATATTCTGCATAACGTACGCATTGTCCCCTTCAATTATCAGCTCCAGAAAACCCGCATCAATTGAGAATTCGAGTGCTTTTCTGCAAGCTAATGCTTCTGCTTCATCACTAGTGGTCACTGGCGGTCCCTTTGCTGCCATGGCAGCCATCACCTCACCTCTGTAATTACGGATCACTGCACCAACACCCGTACAGTTCTGCTCATCAAAGATAGCCGCATCGAAGTTAAGCTTGAAGCACGATTGTGGTGGTGGCTGCCAGATGGTTCTCCCTGTTGTTGTTGCATCAATAACAAGTTTCCCCTGTGCTTGCTGGTAGTCCCTTAGGTAGTCGCTAGCTCTTTTGTTGAGCCATTTTGGATCCTTAAAGCTTCCCCCATATAAAACCGTATTTCTCTGGTTCCATATGAACCAAGCTTGGACAAAAAACAGTTCAACCTCTAGGGACTCAAGTTTGTCGAACAAAGTCTCAAAGAGCTTAACGACATTACCGTTGCTGCTTGGTATCTTTTGGAGTCTAGGCACGCATCCAGCCCAAACGTCTTGAGCAGCCCCACACTCCCACAAGACATGTGCTTCAGTCTCAGGTTCTCTCCCACAGCACTGACATAGATCATCATCAATAATTTTCCTTTTTGCTAAATTCACACGGGTTGGTAAAATTTCCTGACAAGCGCGCCAACCAAACAACTTAATTTTGTTCGGCACTCCTAGCTTCCAAATCTTCTTCCATACTTGTCTTCCTGCTGGACCCGTGGAGCATTCAGTCCAATCTGGTTCCCTTGCAATCTGTCTTGCTACTTGATACCCCGACTTACATGAGTATGCCCCATCCTTGCTATGCAGCCAAATAATGGCATCAGGAACAGACCTACGGCTCAATGGAATTTTGCAAATAGCCTCAGCATCAACTTTATGGAATTTGGCATAGATGAGGTCCCGGTTCCACCAAAAAAGGTCCTGGTCAATCAGATCCGCAACACACCAATCCTCATCCTCCATCATGGTTGGAAAAAGTATTTTGTTTGTGGGGTGGTTTGGTATCCATTTATCCTCTGCTCCTCTAATATTTAGTCCATCACCCACCCTCCAACAGCACCCCGATTTTAGGATAGGCATAGCTGCCACAATACTTCTCCATGTGTAGGAGCAGTTTGGTGAAATAGCCGCATCAAGGAAATTGCATCGAGGAAAGTATCTAGCCTTAAGACATTTGAATAATAGTGAGTCTTGATCTTGTATTAGTCTCCACCCTTGCTTAGCAAGCATAGCAAGGTTAAAACTTCTCAAATCTCTAAACCCCATACCCCCATCTTTCTTTGGCTTTGATAAAAAATCCCAGCTCCGCCAATGTATTTTCCTCTCATTGCCCACTTGACCCCACCAAAATTTTGCACACAAAGCATTAAGATCATCACAAAGCGTCAAAGGTAAGAGAAATACCCCCATCGTGTATGTGGGGATTGATTGAGCCACTGCCTTGATTAGCACTTCCTTACCCGCTTTAGATAACATCATCCCCTTCCACCCTTGCAATTTTTTCCAAACCCTATCCTTAAGGAAAGAGAAGGTTTGGTACTTTGCCTGTCCAATCAAGAGAAGATTAGATGAAGAATTTGGATTGATAATCAAATTAAGATTTTTATCAACTTAGAAATTATAGGAGGAGAATATAAGAGAAAAAAAAATTATATCTATTATTTAAAAAATTTATAAAAAATTCTGTAATTTAGTGTAGCCACTTGACTTTAAAAAATCTATAAAAAATTTTGCAAATTAGTATGTGTTTGGATTTGCGTTTCTGGTTTATGCATTTACGTTATTTATTTATTTATTGAGAAGCAGTTTCATGTGGGAGTTTGTCTGTCAGTGAGTCCCGTGCACTGTTCACAGGGCCCACAAACCTCTTTTTTCAATAAAATTTTTATTAAAAATGAGTTTCACGGCACTATTCACATATTTAAAAAATTATTTTACTACAATTTTTTCAATTTTCAATAAAATAAGTATCCAAATAGACTCTTAATGAAATCACTTGTTGCAACCAAGCTTCTAAACTCAATTTTTATTACATGGTATATAAAATTTTTATTATTATTATTTTTTAAGAAAAACGACTTGCAGCAATATTTTATTAACTGTGGCACTGTTTTTGTTTGTGTCGGGTTAGTGCCTAGAGAGAGAAAAGTAAAGGAAAAACCAAAAAAATAGGAAGCGAAGTTAAGGACATGGGAAGCAGCCGGGTGAAGCAGAAGAACCCTAGTAATCAGCTTGGCCTCAACCCCAACTGGGCTCAACTTCAACAAGTACCTCTCTCTCTCTGTGTCTGCGTTTTGCAAAATAACATTTTCATTCGTTTTCTTTGTTTTGCAGAAGCTGAAAAGCCATGGCCCAAAGCCTCCAAGACCCTCAAACAATGCTCAAGCTCAAACCCAGAAACCCATTCTAGGTGAAATATTTGTTATGAGCAACACAACTATTTTCTTTTTCTTTAGTTACTTTTAGTTTATTTTAATAAGTATTTTATTACTCTCTGATATTGGATGCTGGTTTTAAATACTGGTTGGTTAGCATTTGAGAAGTACTTTTCTTGAATTTAGAAAACAAAAACTAATGAAAATGAAGGAAAATTTTGAATTTTCCAGTTAGCTATGCCTACATTTTATTATCTTTTACAGTTTACTCAAGAAAATAAATTATAGCATTAATTAATGGCTGATTGGCTGTAATAGAGCCAGTGTTTTATTCCTATCTGAATTCTTTATGCTGTGGAATTGATTTGAAGTCAGTGCGTTGGAAGTACTTATCTTGCCTTTAATGGTATAAATATAATAAAGTCAGTTGAATTTTTTAAAAGACTTCTTTTTACAGGGAAGCGTAAGGAGAGACCAGATGCAGACTCGGATGATTCTCGGATCAATCCTCTTGTTCCAATTAATGATGATTCAAGGTGCATCTTTGGACATGTTTATTCTCTGGTGATCTCCTTGTTTGCTGACCTTGTAATTAGTTGGATTGGAGTGTTGCTTTTGTAATTTGAGAGACTGATTGTATTGCTCCCTTAGTACACCCCCAGTGCACTCAGTTTTATTTATTTAGTAAAATGTATAAGGAAAAAAAAAAGTTGGATATGTTAATTGTTCTTTAAGTTAGCTAGCACAAAACTTCTTTTTTCCATGTTATAGGTTTCCTTCTTATTATGGATTAAGACACATTAGTAATGTTTCCAATGAAAAGAGACATTAGTATGCTGTGGGATTGTTATTTTGTTAAGACATTCGTTCAGTCTATGTATATAGAGCTCAAATTACAACTTAAGTTTGGGAAAATTGCATAGAAATATATCATCTAGATTTCTAAAGGTGCTTCAATTTTATTTTCAATATCTTTTTAGGCTTTTGAGAGTACTTTCTGTTTATTAAGGCCATGTCAATATCTTGCATGATGTTTTGCACAATTTATGGATATTAGTTGCTGAGAACAATGAACAAAAACAATTTTTGAAAAATTAGATGAAAAAATAATAATAATAATAATAATTATTATTATTATTATAATAATTATAATTTTTAAAAATAATTGTCTTGTTGAACTTTCTTTGAGGAATATTGGAGGAAAGCATATACTTCTGCATGTTTTCCCAAGTTGTCAATGACCAATGGGTTTGAATGAGGAAGAAAATTTTCTTTTTTGATGAATAATAATATTTTATTGATGAATCCCAGTATGTTAGAAATATACTGAGAAAGAAAAATACACTCAAGACATAGAACAACTATCAATGAAAGTAATCAAAGAGGGAGAAGAGAAGTTGGACAAGACAGCTGTCCACTCATATAAAACACATAGAAACACTAGCTTTCAGGTCTGTAGAAGGCCTTTCTAAACCCTCAAAAGTTTGGCAGTTACATTCCTTCCAAACCATCCACAATAGATATAAAGGATCTGCACTCCAAAATGCTCCATTAGCCCGATGGTTTCCAACATGCCAATACATCAACCATTCTCTGAGGCACAACCCACTGTACACCAAATAATCAAAAGACCAGGGACCAAAGCTCACTTTTACTTCAAAGAGACTGCTCTTCCTAGACTGCCAACATAGCTGGTCATCAGCATCCCTTTTAATCCTAGTTGAATAGAGAAGATACATAAACGTGACAATCTCCTCCTGCTCCCAATCTTGCAAGTACTGTATAAGGTGAACATCCCAAAACATGGATCCATCTCGCCAACACAAATAATCCGCTTCAATAGTCCCCCTTTTCCTGAGCATTGCTAAACAAAGCAGGGAAAATATCCTTCAAGCCAAAAACAAATATTGGTTCCTTTGCCTACTGAAAAAGAAACAAACATTGGTTCTTTTGCCTATTGAAAAAGTAAGGATAATGGGTAATCTATTTATTTCTCTTTCCGTGCTTTTATTGGGCAATAGATATATTACATTACATGCCAACATCAAGCAATGATGTCATTAATGTGAAATTCGTTTCCATTATCCAATGTCAACACCATCAGAAACTCCCCCCCGCCTCCCCCCGGTTGTATGAATGTTATGTTGTTATAGTTGTAACCTCTTTTTATGTTTTCCCTTTTGTCCTTATTTCAAGTGTCACACTACTTATCATATCAACCATTTTACAGTGTGACAGATGTGATAGCCATGGATTGTGAAATGGTCGGTGTTGGTCAAGGAAACAAAAGTGCCCTTGGACGAGTTTCTCTGGTATTTAGTTTCTCTCTATTCTCTATGCTTCTTTTACTCATTTGTCTTTTAAATGACTTTCATCTCTAAGGTTGGTAATGTGTCCTAAATATGTTACACATTTTTTAAATGAGTTCGTTGTTGTGTGTATATATAGTTAGGACATACATTTTATACTTAAACTATAACTACTTGCGGTTACAGCTTAAAAATGCTGTGTGTATATATAGTAAGAGCGTTGGAATATGTGCATAGTGCATACTAAGAGACTTGTCATTTATTGATTGGTTGGGTCATCGTTTAGTTGTAGATGGTATCTGTTATTGAAAGAAATTTACTCAAAATATCAGGTGGCTTTACATCTACTGACTTCCCTTGTGTGTAAACACTCCATTGAGAGTACTTAATGGTTAACTTCCATGGCATTTTGTTTCATAAAAAACAAGGACTTTCTTAGGAGCGAGGGAAAAAAAGGACTAGGAAATATATGAAGGTGGAAGTATTAAGGCTATTTTGCAGTTTGGATTTTTTATGGTTACGCTATAGTGAACTTAAGCAGTATTTTGCTGGGAAAATTGAATGTTGAGATTTATGAATGAGCAAGATAAAAATGAAACTTAAGGATTTATATAGAATGATGGCCTGAACAAGCTGAAGGTATCTCAAAGGTTTTGCATGAGTCTTTGGAGTGAAAATTTTGTGATTGGGATATATTTGATCTGATTGGTTTTCTAAACATATACCAAGGCATTTTTGTTGGAAAATTCGCCTTTTTTTCTTCTTCTTTTTTTTTTTTTTTGTGGGGGGGGGGGGGGGGGGGGGTTAGGGGGGGGGGGGTGTTTAAATGATAAAGTAAATAAAAATTGCATATCATGGATTTATAGAGAACCAACTTCTGAGACAAATTTGTAGATATCTTGAAGGTTTTAGCGGTTTGTCTAGTGATTGTTTGGTACAAGTTGTTTTAAGCTTTTTGAAAATGAGCTATCTAAAAAAGCCATACCTAGAAAAAAAGTGTAACTAAATGTTTTACTTAAAAAGAAGTGTGGTTTTAAAGGGTCCTTGGCCCTTCCCTCCCCAACATATTCGCTTCTTGTCTATCTTCATCTCTCATTTTATGTTGGATGTGCACAAAATTTTGTTATAGGTAAATTATACCTTTGGTTCTTGAAATATGGGTTCAGTTTGATTTTGGTTTCTTAAATGTAAAAATTTTGATTTGATTAATAAACTTTCGTTACTCATAAAAAAAAAAAAGTAAAAAGTTTGAGTTTAGCCCAGTAAAAGTTTATAAATGTTGACAAAGCCATACTTGATCTTACCTAGAAAGGAAAAAAACTTATACCTATGATATTCAGGTTCCTCTGAGAAATACTGCTGCTTCATTTATAGTCGGAAGAACCTTCTTTTTCCTGGAATACAGGCCCTGTTAGTTTGTATCGGAACAAATTTTGTTAAATCTTGTTATGGAAATTGACTTCGAATGATAATTGGTGATTTATGAACACTTAGAATGATGATCAAGGATTTCAATGAGGATGAAGATTTCAATAATTTTTCTGTTTCTCTATCTAGAATCTACTCAATGGATGGTTTTTTGAGTCTGTGGTGAGCAAAATGTCTTAAGTTTGATTGAGATTTATATTCAAGTGCATGGTACTTTGTCTCATCATCTTTAGAATGTCTTGATTAAATTATGTATAGCGATAAGGTGATGCATGAGAGAAATATGATTTCATCAATTATAGTGCAATTTACAAGTTTATGAAGCACTAGTAAGAGATCATATCTACAATAATGCCTTTTTACCTTCTTGCATTATTGATTACTAATGCTACTAGGTGAATGGCAGGTTAATAAATGGGGAAATGTTATATACGATGAGTTTGTTCGTCCAATAGAACGTGTTGTTGACTTCCGTACAGAAATTAGTGGCATTCGACCCCGAGATTTGAGGAAAGGTTGAAACTCTTTTTCCTCTGGAATTTTAAATATTTTGCAAATTGTAGCACGTGCAACTCATGGAACTTTACCTGTATGTTTGGCCCTCCAATAACTAATGGTCAATTTTGATTTTGTTCCCTTATTTAATTAATGTTATGTTCATTTATTTAATCTCTTCTTGGTGAAATTGTTTAGCACAAAAGAACTTGATGGTGTAAATGGTTGTACTTCTCCAAAGCTGATTTTAGAAAAGTAAAAGTTTTGTTTTTTAATTTTTAGTAAATTATAAACGGTAGAGCTTAAACCAACCTCTCTTTTCAAATAAAATTTCATTAGTACTAATTTCTATTAAAACACTATCCTTCTTCATCTCCTTGAGCATGTTAAGCAAACTCAAATAATTTAAACAAGCTCTTACCAGAATATATAAACAAACTCTAGAGGCAATTTTATATATGTCATGGATGGGCTGATTGAGATTGACACGTTAATGAAATTGTCGTTAAGCTGCTATCACTTACCAAGACAGAAAATGTTACCAAGCTGCCATAGTTTTAAAATAGCATAATGGCTGTTTGAAAACCTGTTTTACATAATTTGCAAGGAAACTATGTTTGAGATTTCCACTGCTAGTAAAGAAGGCCCTCATGCATGCTTATGATTTTCTAAATATAATTTGCGTAGAAACTATGTTTGAGATTTCCACTGCTAGCAAAGAAGGCCCTCATGCATGCTATGATTTTCTCTTCAGCAAAAGATTTTCAGGTTGTTCAGAAGACCGTGGCAGAGATAATGAAAGGAAGGATTCTTGTGGGACATGCCTTGCACAATGATCTCAAGGTTAGGATATCTGGGTTAGGTTTTCTGTTTTTTTAGAAAAAAAAATTGCTAAATCATTTTCAGGTTGAAGCATAACTCTGAGAATGGGATCATCTTTCTAATGGACAGGTACTCCTATTAAGTCATCCAAAGAAGGACCTGCGGGATACTTCAGAGTATCAACCTTTTCTAAAGTACTGCTTTACTCCACTTTGCTATTTTGTGGCTACCAAGCATTTTTATTTACATCCTACTATATATAATATCTCCTAATAACTAGTGATTTTATTGCAGAGAAGGGGGCAGAAGAGCACTCCGGTATCTTGCAGCTGAGTTTCTTGGAGTTCAGATCCAAAATGGGGAGCACTGTCCTGTTAGTTCTTTAACTCTGAGCTGATGATTCTTTTTTTACGATTTTTATAACATATTAAAATTTGTATGCATATCTCATTTGTTAGGCAACATGTACAGGCAATGTCTGTAATGGGTTAATGCTACAGATGTAAAAACTCCAGGCATTGGAATTTCACAAGCTTCCCTAGTTGGAAGTGAAGTCAATTATCATCTTTAGAAAAAGAGAAGCTCAATTTTATGATGCTACACATATTATTGCTGCCTCAGCTTCTCAGTAAAGAACCTGTTCAATCTTTTTAAACGATTCTGGGCTTTTAACTAATTCTTGTTGTTCAGATAGACGATGCCCGTGCTGCAATGCTGCTTTATCAGAAAAATAGAAAAGAATGGGAAAAGAGCGTTAAAGATCAAATACGACTCAAACAAAAACAAAGAAGGCGCAAGCCGAAAAAGAAAGCGAAGTAGGGAGATCTTTTGGTTGACCATAATCCAAGCACATCTTAGCATGGTCTGCCCATTGATACTTTGTTCCTGAAAAGACTTTTTAAAAGCTCACCAATCGGATCAGGCTCATTACAAATCTCTGGCAAAGTGTCCATAGTGGTCTGGAGGAAGAACAAAGGATACAATACCAAGTTACAAAAACTAACAGGGATGCCCATACTAGAGCTAATCTTGTTATTTAGCTGGTGATCAGTGATCTTGCAGGTTGGAAATCAGTTCATTATTATCATGGGTGAACAAATGTTTGTGTTCAATGTACAGTAATTTTTTGCCGATAATTGCATTGGAGACACATTCTTTATGGTCTTTTTGAGAAACTTATCTTAAAGGATAAATGCTATTTTTTTCTTATGGGTAGTTAAATCCAGTACTCAAGCCAATGGATTGCTTGTTTGCTATTATGGTTGTGTTTTTTCTTAGACAATAAAATAAGTTAATGAGTGCAGGAAGTAGAAAAATGACAAGAAAAAGAGTTTTTCTGATGGGTAAATAATTAGCTATGAAGCATATAAACGGAGATGGAGAAATATGCGATTCTCTTGTTAGTGAAGTCAGTCAGTCACACACACACACACACACATATATATATAGACACGCTACTCGCTAACCTTACTGGATGAGTGTTAGGGAAAAAGAGGTTATATTTTTGCATGAAAAAAAAATTATATTGAAATAAATATCACAAAATTTTATTAGTTAGAAAGCAATGCTTTATTTGTTAGTTTTTTGTAGGAAGGAATAAGAGCAGAGTGTTGCATCTCTAGTTTAGTTTATGTTGTGTATATAAGTATATATAAGATACGTTGTAAGATATATATACTAAAAGGTGTCTCTTGATTTGTCATAATTCTTTAAATTGGATATACCAAAAGGTTCTTATTGAAAGGTCATAACCCATATTAAAAGTGCCTATTAAACGAAAATGTGCTTATTGAATGAAAATGTGTCAATTGACCGAAAATTTGCTTATTGAATGAAAATGTAATTATTGAAGAGTCTTAACCTTTAAGTATAAATAGTGGGGTTTTTCTTTTTAAAATAACTATAAAAGCCAAACAATTTTGTTAGCTAGCAACGTTTCCAAACTATTTAGGAAACTACCAACTTGAGACTTTTAGGCTCAATTTTCTATGGCAAATCAAGTTTAAGAGACTCGATTTCTATGTGCTGGCAATGCTGAGGTAGACTAAAAGATCCAATCAAACTCGAGTCTTTAAAATTCAATTTCCTATTCAATCGATTTCCTATTCACCATCTTCTTCATTTGTTCTTTTTCTCTCTCTCTCTTTTTTTTTTTTTTTTCCTTCCATCTGCCGTCCCACTCCCTTCTTTCAAGCCCCCCAAAAACCCAAGACAATTCTTCCTTCTTCATCTAAATCCATTTTTCAAAATCCCAAACTCAAATTACAATCTCAATCAGAGCAAAAATCCAAACCCCTCATCTAAATCTATTTCTCAAAATCTTAAACCCAAATCACGATCTCAATCAGAGCAAAAATCCAAACCCAAAAATCACGATTTCGGCACCGGAGCGCCATGGGTTTGACAATCTCGCACCAGAGGAATATTTTCTATCGTGGGTTTGTGTTTTCAGTTCTTCCTTCTTCATCTAAACCCATTTCTCAAAATCCAAAATCATTTCTCAAATTCCAAAACCATTTCTCAAAATCCCAAACCCAAATCACGATCTCAATCGAAACAAAAACTGTTGTGGGTTTGTGTTTTCTCAATTGGAGCAAAAACCAACAATCACGATCTCAATCGGAGCAAAAACTTGAGTTCTACGTAGATTTTTTTAATCAGAAATCGAGTATTTGAGACTCAATTTGCGACAGTGAAATCGAGTCTAACAGACTCAAGTTGTTACTTTCCTAAATAGTTTAGAAACGTTACTAACTAACAAAATTGTTTGGCTTTTATAGTTGTTTTAAAAAAAAAAATCCTAAATAATGGTTTATAATCATTTGGTAACTTTTTCTCGACTTTTTATCTTTCTTATTTCTTAAAAACATAAGAAACTTGTGAGTTTTCTTCAAAATTGCTATTTGTAGAACCTAATAAACTTGGTTGTATCTTGGGGACAAATTTGTAATAATTCTTTAGCAATTCTTGTGTGAGGGCAAATATTATTTAAAGATAACATTCAATTGTGCCTTCAAGTCAATCAAATTTTTTGTTTGTCTACTAGATCATTTTTGTTATTTTATTATATTACTCCTTTGAATTCCCAACAATTTGGGCAATTGATTTTTTTGTAAGTCTTTTTTTTTTTGGTTAAATAGTGAAAGGGTCTAGGAATCAAGCCACACCAATGGTAGTAACAGTAATACTGAACAATTTTTTTAAATGTCTTACGGATGCTTTTCTTCTCAAAATTCTCATTCTCTTTCCTATGCCTTACTGGTGCTTTTCTTCTCAATGAAAGTTTTTTGTTTTAATATATATATATATATATAAAAAAAAAAAAAAATTTGTCGATGCTCAAATAAGTATATTCAGCAGATGTAGCTAATAAATTTATTTAGCAATATATATCAGAACTAGAGTAGGGGATCCCATTTTTTTTTATAAATGCATTCAAAGCATTGCATAATACTTTTCCATTGGAATGAAGGCCAAGGTGTCCATTTCGAAATCCATTATTCTCGACTCATGGAAGAAGCCACCAGAGGGATGGGCTAAGTTGAACACGGATAGGTCGGCTATAGGGAACTGGATCAGAGGCTACGGTAGATTTCTTGGCGTCACCAATAGCTTTGTTGCTGAACTATAGGCTTTGAGGGATGGACTAATCCTTGCTTTGGAGCTGGCCTAAGCAGTTTGATAATTGAATTGGATGTTTTGAGTGTTGTCCGATTGATGAACAATAATAGTGTAAATTTGTTAATGGAACCTTTATTGTCTGACTGTAGGAACATATGGAGAGTTATCAAGTGGATAGAGTACACATATCGTGAAGCTAACTAATGTGCTGATGCATTGGCTCGAATGGATCAGATTATTGGCCTATGATAAGGCTGATATGTTTTATATCAGACTTATTAATTCCTAATCTATGCTTATTCCTAGTTTTAACTACACACATGCGTGCGTGCGCGCACACACACACACAAACAAAAAGAGGGCTAAAATGCAAAACTAACCCTCTAAGTTTCTTAAGATTTCATTTCAGTCTTCTAACTTTGCTTTTGTTTATTTCAGTCCTCTAAATTTCCGATTTATTCAACCAAGGTCTTCCATCAAACTTTTTTTAAAATTTTTTGAAAAAAAATTTTAAAATTTTTTTTTCAATCATTAATTTAATTTTTTTAATTAAAAAAAATTGAAAAATTAACCACAACATATAACAAAAATGGATGGAAAAGCCTTAATTGAATAAATTTGAAAGTTAGATGACTGCAATGAAATATGAAGAAACTTCGAGGGTTAGTTTTGCATTTTAGCCCCCCAAAAAAAAAAAAAAAAAAAGAAGCTATCTAGCTATAAACAATGGGAAAAAGTTTAGCTTTTAACATGTTTGGAGTTATCTTGTTCCAACACATATGATGTGTAGTTTTAGTCTTGTGACTTTTCAATGAATCATGTGGATTTTAATCATTTGAGTTCGATTCATGTTCATCATAAAATTAAGTGAATAATCATAAATTTGTCATACTCAATTCAACTTGACTAATGTAGATAGGATGAGTATAAAGTAGTTGTAGCTTTCTTTTAGAAAAAATAGGTACAATTATGCGTAGTTCAAGTTTACATATGGAGATTATGGAGACTAAGAGTCTTGTAATTTAACTAGCATTTCCTACTGTTTCAAATGGAATTGTCAAGGGTACAAATCCCTCATTTCCCATGGTTATAACTATTGAATTAAAAAATATATATTATACAGTGAGGTCTTTCTAAAAAAAGAGAAGAGTAGAAAAAGAAAACAAGTTATATATGATAGGGGTGACAATGTTTGACACAACCTGTAAACAAGAGACAATTTTTTTGCGAGGTAGTATCTTGAGATGGTAGTCTTGCTATACCATGAGAGCAAGACAAGGGAATGGCTAATTGGCTATAATCATGTTCTCTAAGTCAATAAAAATAATTAAAATTTGAAAATTTTATTTTCCGAAGGGGGAAGCAAATCACTAATAAAAGAGAAAGTATAGAGACACAAAAAAAATTTATAACTTACTAGATAATAATAATAATAATAATAATAATAATAATATTAGTAGTGGGCTTAAATGAGAACTGTGAAAACTTACTAATTCAACAAATTTGAAAAAATTATTTATTTATTTTTTGTTGCATTTGTAACATTACTCTTAATAAAATGCACATAATCTCCAGATGTGTTATATATATATATATATATATATATTCTAAAAATATATATAACTTTCTTTATTAAAAAAGAAAAGGCAATAACATGAAACCGATTTCAAACTCATTCTGACGCAATCATTCAAACCCATTTCAACTACTAATCATGTTACAAACTTCACAACTTCAGCATTTATTATTTCAGCTTCTAGCAACAATTACATGTTTGGCATATAGGAAATCTCATCCATCGGATAAATTGAAGCTTTCCATTATTGTCTGAGCCAACAAACCGAGTAAACTTGATTAAATATATCCAAGGATATGACTATCCGAAAAAAATCATGACTGATGGATTATTACCCTTTCAGCCGCTAGGTTTTTCAACAATCTCTATTAGTATTAAAGGCATAAAGCTTCCATCCCTAATATCCTCCCTGATATCCTCCCTAATATCTTTCTTTTGAATGTTTTACTTCCTCCGTATCCATAACTTGACAACATTAATTTGGTTTTCTCCATTATTTCAAGTAATAAATTAATAATAAGAGATAAAAGAATATAGTATCTTCTAGTTCTAGTGTCAACTAAGAAAGACGGTATGAATAAAACTTGTGTATTGTTTATATAATACTCCATATTCGATTGTTCAAATCATGGGAAGTGACACACAATTATCATTCACGCTCACACATAACATGAAAATTTAGTTCCTAATAAATTTCCTTACATGGGTGTAGTTTGTTATTTCTCTTTTTCTCTCTTTAATTATTCTCAATATCTCTAGGCTGTAATCCAAGTTATGCGCGAGATTATCAATATAATCATGAAGATTATGCAGTAAAATGTTTTAAAAAATAGTATTCCATTTCTATTGAGTACATTTAGCAAACCTAAAAAAAGCTAGTTACATACTAAATAATATGGTTCATATATTTTCTAGGGGTGAAAAAATTTGACACGACCCGCGAACACAACATGAAGTTAGCAGGTATTGGGTTGAGGCTTAAAGGGTTTGTATAATATTCGAGTTGACATGACTAACCCATTTAATAAACATGTTGTGTTTATGTCCAACCCATGGAACTCGTTTGACCCGTCTAACCCATTTAACTAAATTTTATTTTACCGATATACCCTTCAAAAACTCTAGGCATATAAACTTATTAGTTGTTGTGGTTTATTTCGTTTGAAATTGTAATTAATTATTTGTGATATACTTTAGTTTTGATTGATTCTTTGTGATGTAGTTACTCATTAGTTTTAAATTTTATATTAAAAAATTTATTTATTTGGTTTTTCATAACTTAGATCAATTGGATTAAAACGAAAATTTGTATATTTCTTTTTGCTTTGATAAAATTTGATAAACGGGTTGACATGACTGGCCTGTTTAATAAAGACGTTGTGTTGGAGTTGAGAAATCCTGACTTTTTTAATAAATGTGTCGGGTTAGTGTTGACCCATTGTTGAGGACAAATTTTTCACACCACATGGAATTATTTTATTGGCAACTCGCACCACATTAATATTATCATGGATTTTGGGTAAATCTCCTTTAAAACCCAAAAGAGCCCATATTATCTATCTCATACTCATCGAAAGCAGGCTTCTCCAATAACAACCCATATTTGCACAAGACAACATCAAAGCCCATGGCAATACCTATTAAATCCCATGGTTCAAGCTCATGGCACATCATCTCATCTTCCACTCATGATCCAAGCTCATGAATCTCATCAGGGGGAACTTTGGGAGTTGTAGTTTGGAGGACCAAGAAGTATGTTCAATAAAGCTCCAACAATTTAAAGTTGATAAAAGAAACATGTTGCTTGTCATGTCTTCTCCAATTTCTTGAACTCTGACTCGTCAATGTGTAATAGGTAACATTTGGTAAGCCTCCCATATCAAATAACACTTAAAATGATAAAATTCTCTATTGCTCTTTACCTAAAACTTAATGTTCATCATATAATATAAGTTTAAAAATCTAATTATATTATATTACTATTTTCATCTAAATCCAGCCTAAACATATGACTAATCTCTAAATATAAGAAATCTATTTAATATCTCATTCAACATTAAAAGCCTAAATATCTCCCCCCCCACCCCCCGGCTGCTTAATTTCGACATTAAATGTTCTCTTTGCTCTCCAAGATTTGGTCACAACACAAAGAGACTATAATTACATCTCTATAGCTTCATTAAATATCAACCAATTAGTTTATTACATACTAAAATTATGTTGAAATAGAATCATGGACCAAAATATAAATTTCCAAAAGAGGAAACTTAGCCAAAAAGTATCAGTAGCATCTCCAACAAAAGATGTAGTTAAGGGTGTTAGCAGTGCAGTTTGGGTCATTTTTAGCATTGCACTTTGTGGTACAGTTTAGCCAAAACCATAACCGCACTGCACCTCATTTTTACAGTCATATGTGTGGTGTGGTATTTAAGATGCAGTTTGAATGGTTTGAAACTAGTATAATTTTCAAATTTTGAACTTTTCTTGCCTAGTCCAAAACTAATTTTTCTCTTTTTTTGGGCCAAGTTTTAAACTATTGAGCTAGTTTTTCTTTATTTTGGGTTAGCTCTCCTAATCAACACTTGTTAGGGTTAATAAACTTTTTTTTTGGTTGAAAAGTAGGGTTATTAAACTATTAATAATATATTTAATATTAAAAATAAATATGTTAATATATAGAGAGGGTACGGTGTGGTGCAATGCGGTGCTGTTTGTGTGATTTTCTTATTATAAAACCGCAAACTGCACTACATCATGCAATGCGATGCACTATTACTTGCGGTGTAGTGTAGTTATGCCATTTTGTGAGCAGTTTTGGTGCGATTTTTGCAGTTTGGTGAACATCCCTAGCTACAATAGCTACAACAGCTCTAGCAATTGATACATGTCCAAAAGTGCATTTGCCCATTCATGCTCAATCCTAGCAACTAGTTGCCATACCCAAAGAAGCAAGGATCTCATATAAGAAATCTCACCATTTTAAGCCTCTAGCTGCTATACCGAAATAGGAAGATGCATTAAAAGATATTTACTATTTTTAGCTAAACCCATGAATTAGATGTTGAATTTTCTCTTTAGCGACTTGACATCATCCAGCTGTGTCAATTGCTGCAACAACTACTGTTGTGCAGCTGTGACAGATAGTTGTATAGTTGTGACAACAACCTTAAAATTTCATAACTTTCTTCTTCTAACTAAAGACTAAAACCAACTAAAAAATTCACTCATTTTGCTAAAGACCTTTCCTTATTTGCTAATTTTCCCTTAAACTAATTCCATTTTTTAGTTTCATACTTGGCCCCATATAAAGAGAACCAAGCTACTACTCTTAAACACACTATTACCCATCTCTCCCACTCTCTCTTATTCTGAAATCTCATTATTTTGCTGTCATATACACATTTCATACTTCTCTACTCTTCTTACAAAAGTCTTTTATTAAGCAAACACTAAAACTCTTCTAAACAAAACTCTCTCACTCTTTATATTCAAAAAATTCATGTACTTTGCTGCCCATATCTCCACACACCTAAACACATCTCCTTCTCCATTTCTCTTACAAAATCTCCTCTTAGAAAGCAACACAACCCATCACATAACACAAAAACCAGTCCAATGGTTTTAATATTAGATTTTTACTATCTTTAACTTCCATATCTCTCATACTTCTTCACATCCTACAAAGCCTTTTCTCACAAAGTATATATTTACATATTTCTCATATATCTCACAAGCCCCATTTCTTACAAAGTACTTGTACATACTAATAAAGTATCTATTCATATTTATCATACATCTTACAAATTACATCTCTCTCAAAGTACCTATACACATTCCTCATACATCTTACAAATCCATTTCCCCACAAAATATCCATACATATTACAAAACATCTATATTTCTCACCACCTTCATATTTCACACATCCTCCATGCTTCCCAAGAAGTATCAAACATTATTATAAAAGCCATTCTCTTAGAAGACACAAACTTATGATACAAAAAGCCCTTCTCCTAAAAGGCATGAAGGTCTCATATTAAAGCTCTTCTCATAGAAGGTGAACATTTCTAATACTTAAACCCCTTCCAATGAAAGGCATAAATCTATCTTACAAAAGTCTTTCTCATGGAAGGCAATACTACTTATATATTCACTAAGAATTAAAAGAGCATTACATGGGGAAAATCATTTAAGTGCATAATAAAGAGGATAAACTTAACCAACCTCTGCACATGGCTGGAGATATTCTCTCTCCCTCTAGTTGCACCTATTTTTCAGATTCATAATATCGTACTGCATCACTAGACTCATTTTATCACATTGCTAGAATGTTATTAGTTAACTGATGTAAGCCACAAACCATATAAAGATAAGTCATTATGTCTTTATCTCCAAATTTACATTATTGAGTATATTTACTTTGTTATCACTGTACTGCTGGACTCATGTTATTATGTCATTGGAATGTTATCAACCAACTAATACTATATACCTGAAGCTACAAACCATATAAAGTGATGCTATATAGCTGGAACCACAAGCCATATTAAGATAAGTCATTATGTCTCAATCTATAAACTTACATTATTGAGTACATGTTGCTTCATTATTACTGTGATACTAAATGCAAATTACTTTAATATTATCTTACCATTTAATAAACATGACTTCACAAATATTTCACTAATGAACATATATTATTTGGAAATAAATTACTGCTGCACATATTAATTGGGTATAAACTATTGCTAAACATAAACCATTGTTGGACATATCTTACTATATTGAACATGAACTATTTGACGTGAACTATTTCGGACCATCCAATTGCTGGACAAATAATAATTTATTAATTATTATCTAATGTTGGATATCACTCAACATGCACCATTATGATCTTCAACTCATCATTTAATCAAAGTCATTTAATTAAACATATTATTTATTTATTTCAACAGTTATCATGATTCTTAGACTTTTATCTATTTTGTAGGCTTAAAAGTGTATCAAAAGTCACTGGTATCTTCGGCCCAATGTCAAGCTCTAGGCTAAATTCCCAAAAAAAAAATCCCGGGTCTAGCAAGGTCACCCCTCTAGCAGATGACGCGTTGCTACAAGAAAAAACAGCCCTCAACACCCATATAGTCAAATACCCATAAGACAACATGACATAAACCCACACATTAACACAAATTGTCACCCCTAATATTTTTCAATATCTTGAAATCAAATGAGTTGAAAAAATACAATTAAAAAGATAATTCCATTCCTTTTTTTTTTTTTTTTCTATTTATATTTTGTGAAAGAAAACTATATTTTCTTCTTATGGTCAGACATGAAAAATAAATAAAAACAAAATTCCAAACATGACGTTTCCAAGAAAATTTCTCCATATGTCACTTCCACATTTCCAAGTACATTTTAAGTTTGGGGAAAGAAGGTTGCCCAAACCTTACTTCCATATATAATTTGGATGACGGGCGATTCTCAGTTTTAGGTAGAATAGGATAAGATTTCCGACTTTTGGTCTTATTTCCTAATTGTGACACATTTAATTTCAAAAGTAGTAAACTTAGTATTATGTTCGGATGAAAAAAATAGTAGCATAGTTATGATGACATTTAGTAATATGTTAATTTCTTCCCATATGTACATTTTGAACTCTGGATGGTCAACTGTAATTTCATTCACGTTTGTGAATTAGTAACTTCTTGTTTTTGACATTCAGATAAAGCATGAGGGTAAGTTCATGTTCAATCATATCATCATTATGTGTTGAGGGCTCAGTCCTAAAAACTAAAAAAATAAAAATAAAAGATGATTGCCGAGGAGAACCATTAACTGAACTGTGAGACCAGTGTAAAAAGATACCACCCTACTCAAGAGTATTACATCATCCCAAAAAAGCATATTTAAGCTCATAAACAACTTAAAAAAAAAATAGAATTACGGAATCTCTAATGCCTACTACTATGCTTCTGGCCGGGTCTCAGAGCCACCCAGAGCAGTGCTCAGAGCAGTGTTGCTCACTAATGCAGCACCTGGGGGAGCATTAGCATTTCCTGCAATGTTAGTATTGCTAGTTTCAGCTTGTTTTGATTCTGGGATGACCGTATGAGTGGCTACAGAAACATTAGCATGCAATGCTGGGCCTGTAGACACCAGCATCGCATCTGCATACCGCTGCTGTTGTAATGTTTCAGCAGGAGTAGCAACCCTCAGACCACTGACCCCTGAAGGATCCAAGCTAGTTTTCTGCTGGTCAATGGATGCTGCCTCATTCACAGCATGAAGTTGCTGCAACCTATGGTCACTTTCGGGCCGCCGGCAAACCTTCCTCAAAGGCACAATTTCCTAACAAATGAAAATTAAGAGGCAACCATATACATTACATAAGATCATAAACTGCATTGACTGAAATAACAGTGTAATAATAACGAAACATTTAAAAGTCACCATGCATCTCTTGTGAAGTACACAGAATGGGTTTACTAAAATATCATATGCAATCTCCATCTTTTGATGAAATTTTGAAGTGCCCAAAAAAAAATCACATAATGTGTGCACATTAAAAATAAATAAAAAGTGCACACAGAAAAATATAAAAACAGGATTGTCTTCCAATGAGGATATCAAGATTTATGGTGACTGGGGGAGAGGGCTCAAATTATGTTTGATTTAGTTCATCATCCTCAAATATAATATTAAAAAGCAATCCAATCCTCCACAAAACAAAATTGCATTTCTTGCGTTTATGTACATCCAAACATTCCCGACGGTCATTCCAGTGGACGTTATTACCCAACAAGTAATCATGTTCCAGCAGGCCACTTCACTCGAAAGGTTTGCCATATCATGTCATTCTGTGTTTAACTATAAAAAAAATACCATACAAACAAAAAACAAAAGAAAAACTATGAAACTTCTCTCCCTTGCCTTTGCCCCATGCCATGATAAGTAAATGAATTGATATGGTTAAAGCCACAGTTGGTCTTGTCTCAAGCAATGATTCCCTTTACAACCAAAGGACAAGGGAAAAGAAGTGAGAAAGAGAAATACGAAAAAGGGTGCAGAATAAGCTCAAACACCATACTGAACTGCTATAAAAATATAAATAAATAAAGCAACAAGAATCAAAGTGTTCATTCCTTTTCCTATGGCTTCTTGAAAAAAAAAAAGTTGAAAATTTCTACCATGTAACAAATGTCAACCTAAATAAGAATGTAAAAGAACCCACCATCTTACTGGCCAGAGAAGTTTGTTTTTTTTAGTACCAACCAAATAAGTTAAATTAACTTCATCAAATAAGCCAAGGATGAAGGACCAGAACAAATATAGAATTGAGAGAGAGAGAGAGAGAGAATCAAATCACTGTAAAAGAAAAAAAAAATGAGAACCCATACTAAGAAAATACAGGCACCTATATACCTCAGACTGATCATGAGCATAACGCACTAAAAACCTACAACGACAACCTCTCACATCATGCCTTCGTCTTTGTGCATCAAGGACATGAGCATCAAAGTAAAGAGCCTGCTCTTTACCTTCCTGAAAAATTTTAAAGCATTGAACAAAGAAGTTTCCAATATCTGATTAGAATAACTCCTTATAATATTGACTAAATACAATTCTTACTGGCATTTACATAAGGAAATTCCCATTTCCCACCTGAAAACAGAGTATGAGATCTCCGGGAAGAACTGCAACACATTCTGATGATTCACACGGGAGAGAGCGTGGCCTGACATGCTTGCGAATATTAATCCACTCATCTTCCTCTGGTCCAAAACCAGCAAAACGGACCAGTACTTCCTGAGTTTCCAGCAACATTACAGAATAACATGAGAAAAGCAGTAGGAGAAGACCAAAAGAAAATAAATGTAACCAAAAAATAAGACCAATTTTAATTCCCTTTTATAGCAAACTTTCATGGAAAAAATTTAAGATGCAGAATTAAAGGATTAACGAGGAAGACGAGTAACAAATCCAATCAAGTATTCTGATTTAAGACCTTCATGGTCCATGCATCATAACACATTTGGGGTAAATCTAGGTAAGACAATTAAGTGTACTCCAAGCCTGTATATGTTTAGCAAATAAAGAGTTTAACCAGTGTACATGCCGTGTAGATGAATCCGTCTTACAGGAATAAAAATAAAAAGATTTAAAGTTACATAAATAAGATGTAAAGGGATCAATAGACAAATAAGAATCAATAAAGATGTCAAAAAAAATTATAAACTATTTAAAAAAAAAGGGAATGAAGTAGTTTAACGATGTATTGCAGGTGAACTTGAAACTTACTGGATCACCAGTCTCCAGATATCTATGGGATAAAAAGGTAGTAACATCATACCTAAGAAATGAAAACAACAAATTTAGATTAGTTTCTAATAAGTCATTCACCAGTAAAATGATAATTATCAATAGAGTACAGGAAGCCTTGAGAAACACACATCTAGAATTCCCTATACATGAAATAATAAGAAATACTAACCATGCACCATCCCTTCCAGATTTAGCTTCAAACTCCATCACAGAATTTTCAGGAGCACCCCTTCCAGCGCTTGGAACTGGCTAAAGGAAAACAAGGGCTAAATATATCGAAATGGGATGACATAAAGAAGCAGATGCCAAACATGGAATCCGGACAATGTGGAGGAGATGAAATGAAGTGGCATCTATCTACAGCTCTATCTGTATCCTGATTAACAAAATTTCTCAATGACTTTTCAGGGCTCATCTCTAATTCAGTTCTTATCTAATTCACTTTTCAGTTTTCATCATTTTGGGAAAACTAAACACAAAAGATGATGAATAGTGATTTGTGAAGAGCATGAAGGTGCACAGACTACCATGCATTTATATTAATTGACATCATCATAGGCTTTGAGGTTATTGTGCGAGGTACCCAATATCACGTATTATTAGATATTTTGGAATCATTGTCTTAAGAACATTGACAGGCCAAATAATATATCCAGCCATGAGCGCCTTTTGGACTAAGTTTGTTTCTGATCGATGGGACCAGAGTAGTAAATTTGCTAACATATCAAATTTCATGTCTTAAGAACATTGACAGGCCAAATAATATATCCCGCCATGGGTGCACTTTTTGGACTAGGTTTGTTTCTTATCGACAGGACCAGAGTGGTAAATTTGCTAACATATCAAATTTCAATTTCTGAAGCTCTAGTATCATGTCCTATTTTGCAACAAGTCCATTTAAATTTTCAAGGTAACGTACAAGTAACCAAAAGGCATGAATGAATAGTATCAGATAATTTTAAATTTGAGATGGACAAGAAGTAATGCTCGATCACATAAAAATCAAAATGTGTAGATGAAATTTTATAATCTCATAACGTTGTATGCTTCTTGACTGTTTCTCTAACAACATATATACAGCATTTTTAATTTTTTAATAACCTCAAAATACTATGACTTGTGCACCAAATTTATCACTCATGTCCCAAGTTGAAATTACAAACAGGTATGTAGAGTTTCTTAAATAGTACATTTTCATCATGCTTGCAAATATGTAACCAATAACATACAAAAATAAATATATAAATAAATTGACGACGCCTTATTTTGGGCACCACAAAGATAAAAGTTGATTATTTATCACAAAGCAAAAATAATTTCCAACTGTTCGGCATAATAATTAAAGTGTGGGGTCTAAAGAGGCACATTTGAAAGTATGGGGTCAAATTTGCCACAAGGACAAAACTATAGTTTTATAGGGAAAAAAAAAAAAAAAAAAAAAAATTGGGACTTCCCCCTAAATAAATTTAAGTAATAGTGCACAGGGGCATACCCAAGACTACATATAATACAAAAAAGCCAGCTTTCAACACAACCCTAGTCAGATCAGAGAATAACCAAACAAACATGACAATCAGAGCAGCCTGCCTATACAGGAGAACTAGGTGCTAGAGTCCTAAAAATATATGCAGGAAGCTTCTGAGATCTTTGTAATTAAAGATTCTTCTCATCCATATCCACCCTCTCCAAGGAACAAAAGTACTGAACTCATGCATCAGTGAATTACTAATCTGGGCTCATTCCTAAAGGTTTTGGAGTTTCTTTCCTTCCAAATCAAGGGAGTCAATTTCGTACCGGAGATCGTTTCAGTTTAGACAAAGGGGACAACATGTTTTGGTCCCGGTCAATACTAATGTACCGTTTCAGGATTACCGCTATATATATATATATCAAAAAATTAAAATCATAAGCCCATAATCTAAAATATATTAACCTATTAATAACATAGTTAGCTTTTTAATAAAAATAGGAAATATCTATTGAAATAAAAGTCCATAGATTTTTTTTTCTTTTTTAAAATGAAAACAGGTGAAACTGTGAGAGTGAAGTTGGCAAAAAGCATAGGCAGACGAAAAAGAACAGAGATTTATAGAAAAGTCAAAAAAGTAAAAATTTGAAATAAAGTGAGCTTTAATAGTTCGCGTGGGTTTGGTTGGGGACTGTATCATCACACCAAAAAAAAAAAAACAAAACAAAACAAAAAGAGGAAGTGTGAGAGGGAAAAATGAGAAAAATTGGGTCACTTCGGCTCTTGGACTACACTGTGATGGACAGATCGAGAAGAGAGAAAGAGCAAGAGAAAAAGAAGGGTGACAGGCCACTGGCAACATGAGTGCTTCCAGTGATGGTGGTGTGACAGACAGCCATAAATCTATACCAGCACGGTTTAGATTTTCCAGCCGAAATGACTGGTATCCTCCAGTGAGTCCAGTACAGTCCAGTATCAAGCGGTATTTAGAGTGGTACATTTTAGAGGTGATTCGGTACCTGTTTACTCGCTGGAATGGAAAATACCAGCCAAACCAGTACGGTACAGTATCGACTCCCTTACTCCAAATAGCATAGAAAGCAGCAGAAAAAGTTAGATTATAGATAATTCTTAATAAGGCCCTAGCCTTGGAAAGTTGAACCATCCAGCAAACTGAATGTTGCCAGTCTCTAATTACCAGACAGATTACAGAAGAGTAAGAATTGCAGTATATCAAGAGCAGTGTGATAAATGGAACTTGATTTAGTTCAGTAAAGGTTCTAAACTAGGTATACTAGGGCCAAGGTTAAACCTCAAAACTTCACCCAAATTTAAATCCAAATCAATGGGCTGAGATCAATGAAATTTTTTTATGAGTATTTGACCCAAGGGCAAGAGAAGGGGTGTGGCCAAGTGGTAATACAACAGAAAAGGGGATATTTGAATTATTGATCTCTGCTTCATGAAGCTGATATCAATGACAGCATGTGATTTCCCTTATGAAGAATAGAAGCACTACTATTCTAAAGAACTTTATATATATATATATAAGTAGTTTTCTAAAGAACTTGCAGAATCGAAATCTGGATAGGAGGGGCAATGCTTTACCAGTTACACACAATTCACTTACAAGGTAATAGTAACTTACAAAAATGACTTCACAAAGTCTGATTATAAATTTGTTAAGTCGGCTCAGCTTGGTAAAGTACTATTAAAATGTAGACATAGAGGCCTTTAGTAAGCACAGCATACATTACTAATAAACCAAAAAAGAAAAAGAAAAAAGAGGAGTCACACAGATACACACATCATGTCATTTAATAGACCAGAGAGTGAGCTTTAATGAGGGAAGAAAGATGAAGAACAGGTGGAAGAGAAGTCTAAAAAAATGATAATATTTTCTTAATTCGTGACTTGTGGTGGAATGAACATATACTCATTCCTTCTTAAGAGTATGGTTCCTTTTTCTTTTGTTTAGATGATGTGGAACCTCACCCAGGCACAGTATACGCGCGCGCGCACGCACACACACACACACATATATACATATATATTGGTACACCTTGCAATTGATGACAATAGGAAATAAGTACCGAAGTTAAAACACATAAAGAACATGGAAGCCAATATTTCTTGGACTGAGCTATACAGTGACTACTGGCACACCAGAATCACCAAACTAGCATTTAAACATGTAAAGCATTTTAAACAATACAGTCACATATGGTAGTTGTAGAAAAAAAAATGAGTAGGGAGCAACTTCAAACTGCTACCAAGCTCAACGTCAAACAAGTATCACAAAAAGCATGCAAGCCAAGCCCAAAATTCTGGACCAACTTTTAAATTTTGAACATAGAGTGGGATGCATCCTACCTGAAGGAGCAGGTATAGGAGCAGCTATTGACTGAGGCACATTTCTCACTGGAGTTGAATCATCCCGATGCATAGGAGACACATTTAACTTCCCAGGAGCTTTACTTAGTTTTGCCCTTATAGCATATCGCCTATTTTGGAACCAATTCCAAACCTGAATTAAAGAGACTACATGAGAAAAAGACTCTAAATGATTCATCATTAGGAAAAAAAATTAAATAAACCGTCATACTTGCTTCATTTGAACTGTAATCTTGCCTTTACGATCCGGTGACTCACTAGAACCAAAGACAAATGCATCACAAGTCAATTCCAACGTTAAAAGAACAAAATAATGAAAGAGACAAGTCACACCTGAACTTATCTGCAAGTGACACAAGGACATCACGTGATGGCATCGTATTATTGTGTTGTTGCAAAATAGCTTCCATCTCTGCAACCTTGAATAAGTAGCAAGACATCATATTATTGAGGGTTTTAAATTATGGCTAGAATCTCCATAAAATACTAATTTTCAATTCAATTCCACCATTAATGAAGCCGGTTCTCATAGGGTTTGAACCCCAGACATAGGGCACCACAGAGGGTGCCTGTGCCATTGGACTATTACTCAATCCCCAATGAAGACGGTTCTCATATGGCATCATGAAGACATAAGTCATTAATCAAAACGAATGCCTATAAAAACCTACAATAGTGTTAACAGCATTCCTCATTCTTTTTTAGTCATCAACTTTAGTGCAGTAGTTGGCAGTCACCAAGAAAGCTTGTCAAGTGACTAGTCAATGAGCATAGAATCACTCTTTCTTTATAATTAAAATATTTTATTCCATTGAAACTACCTCATAAAAAATACAAAATACAAGATAGCCCAAAGAATCATAACCACATAATTACAAGCAAAAGAGATCAAATTAGCAAACTCTGAAATAGTATCATTGTCACTAGACCTAGGAAAAATAACCATCACAAAGTAAACAAAGAAAATAAAATTTTAATTGCACTTCCAAAACTTCCACATTTTCAAAATTATGTTGAGTTCCTCTTCATATCCCCCCAGAAAACCCACATCAGAGAAAAGATAGTAAAAATAAATAAAATAAAATAAAAAAAGAACTTACTCTTTTTCTTTTAAGGTAAAAGCTCACATATATGTATTAACCCAAGGATAACACATTCCACTGAGAATCAGGCCTCATGAAACAGATTTCACAAGTTTGAATATCCCTTTCCTCTTCTCCTTGTGGACAAAACCTCACTTATCAAAAAATATTTCACATATAATTATCACTTTACAATTGAAACCCACAACGTTTAAGGTATAGACAAACTCTTGGTCTTGCAACATAGCTATGCTTAGCCCATCCCACATCAATGCCAATATTAACTTGAATTGCCCATAAATGAGATGAACACAACAGCTGACAATACTCTCTTAAGAACACTCCCTACCTTCACCCCCAGAGAGCATGCAACAAAAAGTTGGGGGAAGGGGGAGGGGGAGGGGAAGAGCCGCTACATAGAGAGCTAAGAGCATTTTCCAAACAAGTAGAAAATGAAGATGGTGCAAAGATTTTTTTTTCCCCCTTAATATATTCAAAGTTCAAAGGAAGAGAAAACCAGAAATGAGGTTATATTCATTATCCCCCAAATCCATCTCAAATTTTGTACTCTAAACTCTAAACTTTGAAGCAGCTTAGGCACATAAACAATCCATGTTGCTCTCTCCTCCCCAATGGGGTACAAAAACCCAGACCCAAATTTTGCTTTTATTTTTTGATATATACAAAGTGAAAGGGAAGAGAGACAATAAAGCAAGGTTAAAACTGTCATCTAAATCTCTACTCCCAAATCCCAACACCACAGATCATCACGATTACTGAAACATTTCCTCAACAAAAACAAAGCTGCATAAAACAGAATGTTCTCCCTAAGTGTTCCCATTCCTACTTCCGAAGTTTCTGGAAATACTCAACATAGGTTTATGCTTCTAAACACACACCAAACCTCCCAACAGGCTAGCATTAACATCGTTTGCACAAATCATCATGGTAATAACAGAAACCTTCATGATCGATGTGAACTCAATCTAAATTATTTACACCTAATATATATCAATCTAATACATTAATCATGTGTATATTCTATAAAACACATGCACAATAAGTGAGCCAATAGGAGTAAGCCACATGAGGTCAACTCCAAAAAGGCTTGAGATGTATAAATAGGTTTAACCCTCACCAGCCATATGAATGAAGAGTAATCCTTTTGTTGCTAAGACTTGTTTTCCTAGCCTTATTTGAAGGTAGAGACTCTCTCGAAGTAGTCTCATTCTTGGAGGTGGTGACCCACTCAAAGTAGTCACATCCATAAAATCTATCAACAATTCCATGCAACCCATCACATCATTACACCTATACCAAAACTCTAGAAGCATTTCCATTCAAACCTTCCATACCAACCGAAACCCTAGAGTGATTTCCTCTTAAACCCAACCTCACTCCACTTCAAGATTCGCATCAAATCCTAAAACCATCCCATTCCTAACTGATACCCAAAACTCTCAGGCTCTCAAACCCTAAAACCTAGCATCCAAGTCTCAATAAATCATCAGAATCAACTTAAAGAGCCCAAACCCCAATTGTGCTCATAACAGTAGATAGTAAATAAAAAGAAACCACAACAAAGTCATATAAAAGGTCGTAACCAATGCACAAAACTCCCACTTTTGCAGGGTATGGGAGACAGCAGCCTTCGCTCCAATTTATATTGGAGAGGCTAATTCCTAGACTCAAACCCGCAACCTATTAGTTTTGGTGGAAGGAACTTGCTATCACACCAAGGCTCAATCTCTGCAACCATATAGACCCTACAACTAGAAATATAAATATACAACTAACCAAAATAAATAAATCAAGCACCAAAAAAAAAAAAAAAAAATGAAGAGAAAAATCAACCTGAAAGCTACAATAAAACAGGCCCTTTTGTAATAACTTCAACAACAAATTTGAAACACAGATACATACAACTGTAAATTTAAAATTCTATGCTAAATCACGTATAAACCAAAGAAATTTAAAAAATAAAAAACCGAGAAAACCAAGCACTTAGAACCTGCAATTTAACTTGCCCGTTTAATAACTTAAGCCCTAAATCAAAATTTAGAGCCCACGGGCACCCACAAAAAGACACTATAATCAAAACAAAGAAAATCAAGCAATTTGAAGTGACCTCGTTTTGTAAAACAAAGAATATGGTACCTCGTTTTGTGTGAAGCGGAAGGCAGGGCCTCCATTGCTAGGAGGCCGACCCATGAGCTCTCTCAAACTCGCAGAAACCAAAAAGAAAGAGAAACAGACAGACACTGTTTGTGTTCCCCTCCCAAAACTGCGTCTTATATTTTTCGTTTAAAATCTCAGAAAGAGAGAGAGAGAGAGAGAGAGAGAGAGAGAGACTTTTTGGCCTTTTTGGGAATAGGTGGTGTATTGGCTTTTTTTTTTTCTTTTTTTAATGTCTAAAATACCTTTTTTTTCTTTTTTTTAAGAATCAATCAAGCCACAGCTCTACTCAAAAGTCATGATAATTTTTAAAGGAATGTGGGATAACAAAATTACTTTTTTGGTCTTACATTTTGGACCAATTTCCAATTATTTTTTTATACCTATTTTGATACCTAAATTTTTGAAATCGTTTTCAATATTGTATTGCTTTCATCTCATTAAGAATCTGTTTAGATAACACTTATTACTGAAAACTAAAAATATTGTAATAAAATAATTTTTAAATATGTGACTAGTGCCATGAGACTCAGTTTCAACTTAAAATTTACAAAATTTCATAATTTTGGATCCCATGAACAATGCATAGGACCTACAAAAAACACTAAACACGCTAAACTTTTAGTTTTAGCAACATCTAAACTCACACTAACTTTCCTTAAAAAAATAGAAATCATCTCACTAACAAATAACCTATGTGGCACACTGAGTGCATAGCTAGCACACAAAATACCGATGTGACCATTAAAATAATATTTAAAATTTATTTGAAATTTTAAAAAATGCTAGGTTAGGATTTTTATAAATACAAAAAAAATAAAGATAATTCATTTGTTTTTCTTAAGAAAGAAACACTCTATTAAGACATAAAATTTTTAAGGAATTATTTTAGTTTCTCTCTCTCTCTCTCTCTCTCTCTCTCTCTCAGAGAATTTTTTATTAGAAAAGAGAACATTTTTAATTTAATTATTTTATTTTATTTAAAAAAAAAACCAAAAGTTTAGAAATTTGTTTTATTGTTTTTCTACATGGCTTTTTTATTTTATTAAAATGCTGACACGACATTTTTTAAATGCCAAATAATTTTTTTAAAATATTATTTTAATGGTCACATCAGCATTTAGTGTGTTAGTTGTGCAATTTATGTGCCACATAGGCTATAACAGCAGGGACAACATTGAAAATGATTTCAAAATTTTAGGACACAAAATAAAAGCTCAAAAAAAAAAAAAAGTGGGGACTACAATGAAAAATGCACCAAAATGAAGGGACCAATGTGTATTTTTGCTATTTTTAATTGGTTGTCAAAAGTAAATTAGTCCAAGAATTTTCGTTCTAATCTTGAAAAGACAAAGTTTAAATACAAAATTAATTGTACCCTTAGGCTACATAACCTTACTCAATATATTTTTATTAGAGATGAATTTTAACAAATCTACCATTGAACTATATCTTTTTCTTATATCCTCCGTGCTTGCAAAATTTCTAGAAAATTAAAGATCAATAGCTATCTCATCAATAAATTGTTTAAATTGCAAGCTTTTGTAGTTTAAAATTATATATAAAATATGAACTTAAAGATCATATAGTAAATAATATCCGGTTGACACAAAATTTGACAAGTGTATTAAGAGCATAAAAAATATGCAATTCAACGATTAGATTTATAAAATATGTAATAATGTTTATTTCATTGAATAAGGTTGTAGCCTTGGACTACAACCAATTTTGTAACTAAACTTTGTCCATCTTAAAAAATGATATTCTTGACGTACTCCCTGCTATCTCTCATGCTAATAATTTTTTTTTAATTTTTTTTTTTATGTTGGTCTTTCCTAAAATAAAGATAATGAAATCTACGTTCCATTTTAACTTTTGACTTTTGATTTTCTTTTCCTTTTTCTTTATTGAATTCTAGTTATTAATTATTAATTATTTTCTAAAATAAAAAAGAAGATGAGGAATTTTATTTACTACATTATTATAATTCTATATTCTAATAAATTTGTTGACAAGTTTACTATATTAATTTTAGGGTAAATTATAAAGTTTTTTCCTATCATTTATACCATATTTCAATTTGATCCATACACTTTCAATTGTGTCGATTTGATCCCTAACTTTATCAATGCCGTGTCAATTTAGTCCCTACCGTTATCTTTTGGATGGAAAAAACTGACATGTCAAACAAAATAATAAAAAATTATTTCTATACCACATCAACTGCCAACTCTATTGCCATATCATATTACATTATTAAAAAAATAAAAATAAAAATAAAAACTAAAATTAACATGTTCACAACAAGGCACTCCAGTCATATCAAATTCCAAATTTCTCCCTACGCCAGAAAATATGATATGAAAGTTTATTCCCAGAAATTTCAATCCAAGTTACAATCATGATTGTCAAAAACAAGATAAATGGTAAAGATTGTGGTCATGGCCATGGGCTCAATGATGTTGATGAGGTTGCTATCCATCCACGGGTCCAGCAAGCTCCGCAACATCATCGTTTCATCCAAATTAACTTAACCCAGCCTTAGAAATTGCCTGCACAATCCTCCACAAGTTCAAGAGGTACCCAAAACCTCCACCCCGCTTGACAACGATGCAATATGGACAAATTCATATTCAAGCCGCAGAAAGAGAGAAACATGGGATTCGAAAATCAAAAGCCCAGTGTAGACACTCAATTTTGCACCCATAATTTAATCAAGGAAGATGGCTAGAGTGACCATTCATATACCCGACATTTAGAGTTGCATTACATGCATTAATTCATTCATTGCATATCATAAAAATGATCTTGAGATACTACGATCGCGACGGTATATCCGATTCCCAAATCAGATCTTCGGATTGAAAGATATCACATGATCAAGTTTGCACGAACTTCATGCATTTTGTTTGGGTGGAACCGACCACGCTTGATTAATTTAAATTAATTATGATTGGCTAAGCAATTAAAATTGATTAAATGATTTTGTAATTGGTTGTTGGTTAGTGTCAAAAATAGACTTGCTTGCATGGGAATAAAGAGGATAATCAAGACTTTTTGGAATATTTATCTACAAGATAATTATCACTCTAAAGACCTGAATATCCGGAAAAATTGATTAATTTTTAGAATACGGATTAAAAATGTGTCTAATTACAATTCTCGACTAAAAAATCCTCAAAAAAGAAGTCCAAATTGGACCAAAACTCAAACGCGGACTCGATGGCCCTCTTAGAGTGCCGATTGGCCCAAATTGTTGGCACGGCCCGGGGACTCCCTGATTGAGGTACAACCTATCTTTTACAATTTTTTAGAGGTAAGGACGCGTTCCAGTTCATATCTGATCTCATTTTTTAAGAATCCCAACCTCTATAAATAGATGAAACAAATCAGAATTAAGGGCTTCTCTTATGACTTTTCAATTCCCCTTACGTTAAAGACGTTATAGAGGCTTATGATTTAGGAACTTCTTTTTTGTAAGTAAAGTATTTTAGGCTTCAAAGAGGTGAACAAATTTCTTTGAATCGTAATATATTCTTTCATTAGAAGAGTACGCTCATGCAAGATATATTCTGTTTTTCTTCTTTCTTTTCTTCTTTCATTATTTTGGTTATTGTTTAATGCATGAATATATTTAGCATACTTTTATTATGTCCAATTCTTGATATGGTTACCATGCTTAAATACGTTGCTAGAATATTTTTTTTAACATGTGCTTAGGTGATTGATAATTGTAACTCTTTTTCTTAAGTTTCAAAATATGCAATGGCTAACAAAAATTCTTTTATGAAAACCAAAAACTAATCTGTATTTTTCAGATCTAATTTTTTTAATGAAAAACTGATTGGATTTTCAAATTTGATTTTCTCTATACACAAAAACTAATGTGTATTTTCAGATATGATTTTCTCTAAGCTCAAAAACTGATTTGTATTTTTTAGATCTAATTTTTTTAGTTCAAAAACTGATCTGTATTTTTCAGATTCAATTTTTTTTTTTTTTTAGTTCAAAAACTGATCTGAATTTTTCAAATCTGATTTTTTTTAACACAAAAACTGATCTATATTTTCATTAAATACAAATCTAATTTTTTCTAAACACAAAAACTGATCTGTAATTCCATTAAATACATATCTAATTTTTTTAGAAAAATTTTTCTTTGTTACAAAATTGCAGAGTTTGAAATTTACAAATCCAATTTTTTTTATTCACAAAACAGATCTGATACTGTGGGTACTTAACTCCACACAAAGGATTTTGTTCGATTTGGGGAGCCAGGCCCTCACGAATTTGTCCTCTTCGACCGAGTGTGGGCGTTCACCCCTTGAGGCAACTTAGTCCCACATTGGAAGCAGAACCCTCCCACTAGTGCTTGAACGCCCACACTCGGTCGAAGAGGACAAATTCGTGAGGGCTTGGCTCCCCAAAGCGAACAAAATCCTTTGTGTGGAGTCAAGTACCCACAAATACTTTTTAACAAAAATCTTATTCTTTCTTTTACATAAAAATATATTTGATTTTTTTTTACAAATCAAATTTTTTATTCACAAAACAGATCTGAATTTTCTTGAAAAAGAGGACACATCCATAAGGCAAATTTATTAAATTAATTTTGTTAAGTGTGTGTCGTGTGTGTTCAACATATCATTTAATATCATGCAAAAAGGGTATATTGGTCATTCAAGTCTAGGAGATCAGACTCTGTTTGGGCAGAATATGTGTCTAACACCTTCCCATTCCGTAATCTAGCTCCCGAGCTTAGGATTTTTGGATAGGTAGATTAGTGTTTTGTCTTTTAATTTTGGTAGATTGTAACTAGAACCAAAGCTTTGCATTCTTTTGCATAGATTGTAACCAAGACCCAAAGCCTTGTGAGGTTAATTTACCAAAGCTATACTTTTCTTTATTCAATCAATGACAATGAAGTATTTTGATCATGTAATTTGTATTTATTTTTTCTTTTTCTTTTTTTATAAAAAATAAGTGGCGACTCCACACCACTTACCCAAAAAGAGAGGTGCCCTTAAAAGCACCAAAATCTCTTTTTTAAGAGCACCCCAATTTTCGCGGTCTCTCACAATAGCGACTCCACTAGGAATGTCGAGGGTTAAGCTTTGTGTTAGACTTTAAGTGACCAACTATATACCCTTGTCTTTTGCATGATATTGTTGTTTGTTTGTTTATTTATGTCTTAAGATGTTTGTACTATATTTTTGTTTTTGTTGCCGTGTTGATTGTTAAGAGCTTTCCCTAATTGTCATAGTGTATGCCACCAAAATAACAAATATGTATGCACCCATCTCAACAATATGGTGGTAGTAACTATGGATCACCAGTCCTCATTAGATTCGGGTACCCGGTGGCGAAGTCACCAACTCATAGTCCAAAGTTGTTGGATCACTTCTTGTTAACTATAAAGGATAGACCATATTGTTCGGACCAACGTAATGTTCATTACATTACAAGTTGGGAGGTGTAATATCCTAACTATGGGAAACAATGAAACAATAAACTCACCCTACAATGTAATGACTGAGAAGCTACCCTTAGGCCGGTCCATATTAACATTGCATTGCATGTTGCATGTGTTTGTTTGGTTGGTTGATTGATGTAGATGGGGATCTAATTTTGATTGACCCAACTGAGCCTTTTCTTAGGGGAGAATCTAGTCAAGATCAGAGCGAAAATTCCAACAAGAAACCAAGATCGACACTCAAGCTAGTAGTTCCAGTTCCAAGCCCATCACTCCTATCACAGTACTGAAGCTTATGAGCATAGAAGACACTCCACTGCTGCATCATCACAATCCCGTATTCAACCTACAAGACAATCCAAGCCATAAGAAGTCTGAAGATCCTAACACTATGGCTAAAAGGGGAGAACATCTAAACACCGAAGAATCAGAATCCATGAACACTCAAGAGCTACTAAACACCATGGTAGTTAGTTAAATCCAGCTAAGGGAGGACATGAACCTTATGATGCAACAATTTCAGAACCTAAAGAGTGGCCAAGAGGACAACAAGACTAGCCATAATCCTCCAACCATGGAGAGCGAGAAGAAGATCAATGAGAGGATAAGCAAGATGGAAGAGATGATTAAGAGAGCTCGTAAGATGGAAGACCTCATGGACTACCAATCACTCTCACTTTTCCTTAATGTGAGATTGCCTCCCAAGTTCAAGATGTCATCCTTGGACAAGTTTGACAGGACTGGCTATCCAAAGTCTCATTTGAAGATGTATATAAAAGTCATGTAACCCTTGGAAGTGTTGACACCCCATTTTGCAACCCGTATTTAACCTCACATGGAGGCTAAAAGGGTAATTTTGCATTGAAAATATGCACCTTGATTCTGGCTATTAGATCCTTAATCTCATTTTACTAAAATGATCTTGATGTTGTAATGATCAAATTGACTGGTCATAAGCCCTAATCGGATTATCAGATTGAAAGTTATCATCAAATCAAGTTTTAATGGCTGAGATGCACTATCACAAATTGAGTCTGACTATATGTGATTATGAATAATTGATTTCAATTGGTTACAAGTGTAATCAATTTAATATCAATGATGTGTCATAATTTGATTGGTTAGGACTACATTTTATGGTGAGGTTGCATACACCTAATTAATTAGATAGTTAAACATTAATTATTCAATGAGTAATTTGTGCAATTATCTTTTAATTAGAGTAAATTGAAACTAATTAAGTCTGAAATTGGAGTGATTTGAGCAATTTAATGTTAATTGGGAGCTAATTGGGAACCTATTAATGTTAATTGTGCTGAAACCATTTTCTAACAAATGACCTCTGCTCACCATTTCATCGATATCTCTCAGAATATTTTGAATCTGTGATGAGGTTAATTTTTTCAGAAACTAGACATCCGGGGCTTCAATTTGAGTACAAGAACAAGACAATTCCGATTAGAATTGCGTCAGATATGATTTTTCGAAGATGCCTCTACAGGCTGTTATAGCAGTTACGGGAAAACCGAATTTTGGCTTGCTCCCCACTCCTACCAATCTCTCCATTTAATGCACCAGATTTTCCCCAAGTGTAAAATGAAGTCTAGGTTCATGATCCTTGCCAACCCTCATTAAATGGCATTTCATTCATATTCCCTCCACCACTACTATATAAACCCTCCCCCTCCTTCATTCCAAGACGAAAAACTCTCATCTCTTCCCCTCTCTTGAGTTCTAGTAAGTTGAGTAGTCTTGTCATATCTTGGTCTTCCTGAGACTCAAGGTATTGAGTGAGACTCACTCTTCCTTTCCTAACTCTTCTTTTCCTCCACCCTTAGGATCTCTACCAAGAGTCTCACCTTCCACCATATGGATCTTGTATAAAGGTATAATCCCTTTCTGTAACTTGTTTCTTGTGTTGCTATGATGAGAATTTAGGATTAAAGCATGATAGTGATTATTTAAATTCTCTTGAATATGTTTGAATGTTCTTAAATGTTCTTATGCGTTCTTTACATGTTCTTGGTTATTCATCACATGTTCATGCATATCACTAGTTTTAATATTAAATCTACATCAAAAATATGAAAAACATGTTTGTTTCATAATTCTTTCAAATCCTTGAATCTAGATTATCACCATCCACACACATTCACTAGAATTTTATTTTTCAATCCAAATGTAATGCTCAATAAATTGAATTATGGTTTATCACATGCACACACACATCAAATTTAACATGCAAATTGATTGACATATTGGATGATATGATATGATTGTTGGCCACCATAGTCTAGAAGACCGGTTTCACCGAGCAAGGTGGGTGTCTAACACCTTCTTACCTTGTAACATAGCCTCCGAACTTAGATCAAGGGTTGGTAGATCAAACGCTTATCCATGTAATTTTCAATTTTTAGATTGTAACTAGGAAATAAAGCCATGTACTTTATCTTAGATTGTATCTAGGATCAAAGCCATGTAATTTTCCTATGATTAATGTAAATTCAAATTTCAAATTAATAAAATGAGGAATTTTTCAATTTTGGTTTTCTTATTTATCCCAATAATTAAATAAGTGGCGACTCCATTATAAAACCTTTAATCTAAAGGGAAAGATATAACTAGTCGAACCTCCATTTTGAGAGGCAATAACACGACTCTACCCATTCACGTGGGTTTGGCCCAACATTCATTAAAACGGGCCGGAGGCATGGTCTCTCACAGGGAGCAACTGAAGAACTACTTGCTCAAATGTTCCAAAACACCCTGACTAGAGCCACTCTCAGGTGGTTCTTTAACCTAGATAATGCTAGAGCAAGGAGTAGGGAGGACGTATGCCGCGAGTTTCACAATCAATACAAATACAACATCGAAGTGGATGTAACAATGAGAGATTTGGAGACCACGAAGCAAGCGCCAAAAGAATCCTTCTCAACCTTCATTACCAAGTAGAGGTCTAAGGCAACACATATGATGAATAGGCCAAGTGAAGAAGAACAATTAACCATGGTTGTAAAAAACTAATTGTGTGTATACCATAAATATTTGTTTGCCCAATATTTTTCTAATTTTAAAGCTTTGATTGCTGTTGGAACCCAAATTGAGGATGCAATAAATAATGGCACTATAAAGAATGAGGACCCACCAAAGTTTAAAAAGAATTTAGGATTAAGTTCTAAAACTACAGAAGTTTCTAGTATATTCAAAAATGATCCTTATCAACTTACTGCTCCTATTGCCCCCGTGCCAATATCACAAGGGCTGCCTCCAAGGCCTAGGAGGGAATTTCATGAATTATATGTGCTTGTGAGTCAAGTGTCTGAAAAACTAAAAACAAAGAGGTTGCAAAAACCCTTAGACCCAAGACCAATCCCAATCCCACTGCCTGTGAGATTTGATGTGACTAAGAGATATGCCTACCACAAAAGCCCTAGCCATGACACTGACAAGTGTTTTGGCCTTCGTCATGCAATTCAAGACTTAATAGACAATAAGGTGATTGCATCACCTACCAGGCCTAGCATTACAAATAATCCCTTGCCCAACCACAATTTTGGGAGAGAACCAAGGATTAATTGCCTGATGATTGAAGAGAAAAGTGAAGAGGACCCATCTGAATTTATTTATGACCTACCTGAGTACTTTTATGATGACATGGGAAGAATTGATGGGTATGATATATGGAGTGAAAATGTAACAGAAACCACAAATTACCAAACATCCATAAATGGGGGGAGACACTTCAAACCCCTAGCAAGTTACCAAACACTTACATACAGGGGGAGACACTTTGAACCCCAATCAAATGAACCAACATCCACAAATGTGGGGAGACACTTCAAACCCCAAGACACTGATCTAAATGACCCAACAAAAATTGCCCACATCACAAAAGGGGGGAGACACTTCAAACCCTCACATTTGGAGGCAGACAATTCAATAGAAGCCTTGAACAAATCTACCCAATAAACCCCTACTGAAGAGGATGAGATCCTCAAGCAATTACAGAAGACACAAGCCAATATATCTTTATAGGGTTTACTCATGGCCTTATACAAGCACCACCAGAATCTAGTTGGCATTTTCAATCAAATCCAAGTCCTTGCAACCACTACTTCTCAATATCTGAATGCTATGATTGGGTCTATAAGTAGGGAACTAACAATTTCCTACTCTGATAAATATTTGACGAAGAAAGGGAAGCGCCACAATGATCCATTACACATTACTGTAGATACTAAAGGCAAGAGGATTCAAATGGTTCTAATTGATTATGGAAGTGCCTTAAATGTGTGTCCTTTAAAGACTACAAGTTGCTAAGGCCTAAGTATTGAAGACTTTGTGCTGACTGATCAGCGTGTGAAGACATATGACAATAGTAGAAGGGAGGTCTTAGGAACTGTGACACTGGAGCTCATTATTGGGCTAATGATCAAAAAGGTGGAGTTTCAAGTCTTGAACATAGCATCATGCTTCAACATGCTCCTTGGGCAACCATGGATCCATGACACAAAGGCTGTGCCTTCGTCCCTATACCAAAATGTTTGGTTTCCACATGAAGGAGCCATAGTCACCATATATGGCGATACTTTGACCATACAGAAGCCCATTTTTGGTATTGATTCTGAGAATGAGCCATTGACCTTCGATGGCTTTGAAATTGAGAAACCTGGTTTTGAAAGAAGAGACAAAGAACTAAAGAAGATCCCCATGAACTTTGCTCCATATAGTAACAACAACGTGGTGGCAATGATGAGGAGAATGAATTACCTTCTGGGGATGAACTTAGTGAAGACTGTAAAGAAGGCAACTGCTCAATTCCCGATAATCCCTATTGCCACACCATTTTTCGGGCTAGGTTATAAGCCCACTGATGATGACTTGTTAGAGATGGAGGTGAGAAGAATGGCCCGTGCCCAAAGAGACTTCCTTGTCCCTCAGAACCCATATAGCCCTATACTCCTACATTGAATGAAAAGTTTGTCAAAGCTGGAGATAATCAATGCTATTGGGGATTCCCTGAACCGAGATTCAATCCTGAGTCAGGAACAATGGTGCCTAGGTTTGAGCTATTATTTGATTGCAGCAACAAGCTTCTAGAACTGAAGAAGGAAGACACAAATTGGGTCCCTACTAATTGGGCTGATTACATGGACCCTAATGCAATGACTACACTTCTAGGAGATGCCATCTGCAATATAGAAGAAGAGTACTGGGAGGCTTGCCAACACGCATTAAAGAGCCTTTATAAAGTAAGGACAAGTGATGAAGACGAGGAAGGGGGAGAAGCCCCTAGTAACGATGATGAGAGTAGCAACAACAAGAGTGATAGTAGTAGTAATGACAGCAGCAGTGATAGTGGAAATGATGAGGATGATAGCAACAGTAGTGAAGGCTATGATAGACAATATAGTGGCAATGATTGGGGTGAACCCCCTAGTGATAGAGAGGATGAAGATGTAGGACCTTTCTATGAAGATTACTCTGATAACGACGTAGACTACTATGATGGAGATATAGAGGATGATGTTGAAGCTGAACCTGCAAACATGGAGGATGGCACTAAAAGTGAAGAATATGAGTTAAAATATGTGTTGGAAGCTGTAGGAGATGAGATTGAAGAAGCAGATAATATAAACTATGATGATTACCCCTACAGGCGGCCTTCAGATTGGACCTGCACTACTGATGGTAGCTCAAGGTTAGTTCCTCATTATGACAAGCATGGTAGAGAAATTCTTGAGTTAGGGTCATTCCACAATTCAAAACTTGGCTCACTGACCCCATACACTGAGGAGGAAGATGACATAGATGCTAGATTGGCCACTTTAGACAGAAAGTTGATGATCCACAATTTTAGAAACTTAACACTAGAGAGTCTTGAAGACGAGGATGAGAGAATGGGAGAGAATGAGTCAAACTACCTTCCCCAATACATCCAACCGAGCAACAAAGGAAAGCAAGATCTATTTGGCGAATGGATGGACAGTATAAAGCGTTTGGATGCTTATGTGATTGACAAGCCCACAGATATGGAGATTGATGGTGAAGGCATGGATTATATGGATGAAGACTCCCGGGTACTAATGCTGAGGGAAGAAGGAATTCGCAGGGAGCCACCTGCCATAGTTGAAGCCATAACCAAGTTGAAGAATTGGGCATGGAAGGGAGCCGCCCACCCTATGGAAGACTCTGTGAAGAAGATCGAGACCGTCAAGCCAATCACTCCTGTCAAGAAGATCAAGACCATCGAGCCAGTCACTCCTGCCAAAAATATTGTTTCTATTCCTATTGAGTCTATTTCTGCTAGTATTACTATCCCTATTAAGTCTGTTTGTGATCATAGTCCTATAGAGTCTATTTCTATTGAGTCTGTTGAGAACTCTTTTCCATATAATATGATTTCTAATACTGCTTATTTGTTGGCTGTGAATGTTTTTATTTCAAAAATTGGTAAAGAAACTCTTAATAATAAGGAATTAAATCAAGGACATGTAGAACCTATAAAAGAAGAAGCCCAATCTGTTAACCTGTGAATTGATGATGAACCTAAAATGATGCAAGTGGGCAATACCTTAACTGCTTTTGAGAAAGATGCATTAGTGTCACTACTGACTGAATTCAAAGAGGTATTTGCATGGTCATACGAAGACATGCCTAGAATTGATATGGATATAGTGCAGCATTGCATTCTAATAGATCCAACCATGAAGCCGGTCAAGTAAAAGTTAAGAAGAATGAAGCCAAAATGGACTTTCAAGATCAAGGAAGAAGTCGAGAAACATACAATGTAGGATTTCTAAAGGTGGTCAACTACCCAGAATGGTTAGCTAATGTGGTTCCCGTATCGAAGAAGGATGGGAAAGTGAGAATGAGTGTAGACTTCCGAGATCTTAATAAGGCTAGCCTAAAAGATGGTTTTCCCTTGCCTCACATTGACATCTTGGTTGATAATACAACAAGTCATGCCTTACTATCAGTCATGGATGGTTTTTCAGGATACAAACAGATAAAGATGGCTTCGAAAAATATGGAGAAAACCTCCTTCATTACTACATGGGGGACGTATTGCTACAAGGTCATGCATTTGGCCTTAAGAATGCTAGTGCTACTTACCAATGTGCAACCACTATTTTGTTACATGATTTGATCCACAAAGAAGTAGAAGTTTATGTTGATGACATGATAGTGAAGTCTAAGGACCACGGATGTAGTGACCCAAAAGGGGGTTCTTGCATTCCATGGAATCCCACATCGCCTAAGGAAACACATGGGAATGTGTTTATAAGGAATGACCTCCCTTCAATATGTAGATGCCTTTTTCCCCCACTATTGTGTGCTTTGAGGGAGAACAAAACCGTGAGGGGCATGGGCCCCAAAGCGGACAATATCTACACAATTGGAGCGGGGTCGTTACAAATGGTATCAAAGTCATGCCCTTTCTAGGGAGAATACAGTACATCAGCAGATTCATAGCCCAACTCACCATGACTTGTGAGCCACTTTTCCAACTGCTCAAGAAAGAAGTTCCCACGGTATGGAATGAATAATGCCAAGAAGTTTTTGAGAAGATTAAGAATTATTTGATGAAGCCACCAATACTGGTTCCACCAGTACCTGAAAAGCCATTATTGTTGTATCTCACAACTACGAATACAGCAATGGGGGCTTTGCTTGCTCAATACCTAGAGGAGTCTAAGAAAGAGAATGAGATCTACTACATCAGCAAAAAGATGTTGGCTTATGAAGAGAAGTATTCACCACTTGAGAAGACATGTGTAGCACTTGTATGGGCAACTCACAAACTCAAACATTACATGCTTGCTTTCAAGGTCTTATTGATTGCAAGAATGGATCCTTTGAAATATCTAATGGAAAATCTTGTGCAAGATAGGAAGACGGCTAAATTGGTTTTGCTTCTATCATAATTTGATATTAAACATGTGACCTAAAAGTCTGTGAAGGGGAGAGCAATTGCTAATCACTTAGCCCACTATTCACCTAAAGAAACTAAAGAAATCCAAGGAGACTTTCCAGATGAGGATATCATAGGGACGGAGTTAAAAACATGGAATATGTATTTTGATAGAGCAACTAATCAAAATGGAAGTAGTATTAGAGTTCTCTTAATTTCTCCAAAAGGAACACACATCCCATTCTCTGGTAGGCTTAACTTCCCTGCCACTAATAATGCCATTGAATATGAAGCTTGCATTATGGGGTTGCGAGCAACCCTAGGTCTTGGAGTAAGAGAGTTGAAAGTATATGGTGATTCAACCTTGATAATTTCTCAGATTCAGAATAGATGGAAGATTAAGGAAGAAAGGCTGATGCCTTATCATGAATGTCTCCAGAAGTGGGCCTCGAAATTCAATAAGATCTAGTACCAATATGTGCTAAGAATGTAGAATCAAATTGCAAATACTTTAGCAACAATGGCCTCCATGATGGTTGGTACTAAGGAAGATGAAGCTAGACCAATAGTGGTGAAAATAAAAGAAAAGCCAGCTTATTGCATGTCAATAGAAGAAGATGAGGGAATGAATGGAGAAGGTAATTGGTACTCAGACATTCTATAGACCTCAAGGATGGGACATACCCAAAGTCTGCAAACAATAATGACCAATTGACCATCAGAAGGTTGTCCACTAATTATATTATTTGTGGTGAGAGGCTTTATAGAAGATCATATGATGGAATTCATTTACTTTGTGTGACCGCCAAGAAAACACAGCAAATAATTGAAGAGGTTCATGAGTCAAGTTATGGGCCATACATGAATGCACACATGTTGTCACGGAAGATAATGAGACAAGGTTATTACTAGACTATTATGGAAGTAGACTGCGCAGCTCGTGTTCGAAAGTGCCATCAATGCCAAGTCCATGGAGATCTGAAGCACAGGCCACCTTTCTCGTTGCATACCATGACATCACCCTGGCCATTCTCTATGTGGGGAATAGATATTATTGGGAAGATTCACCCAACAACATCCAATGGCCATGAATTCATACTGATTGCTATTAATTACTTCACTAAATGGGTGGAAGTTGCCTCATACAAGGTTTTGAACTCGAAGAAAGTTGCTCAATTTATTCAGACCAATATCATTTACAAATATGGGGTATCACATGAAATTATCTCTGACAATGGGCTGCAATTCAAGGGAGAAACAAAAAAGCTACTTCAACAGTTCAATATTCAGCACCATAAGTCCTCCCCCTATCGTCCTCAAACTAATGGAGTTGAGACTGCTAATATGAATATAGGGCAAATCCTAAAAAAGAGCTCAAAAAACTACAAGGACTGGCACCTACAATTACCCTATGCACTTTAGGGGTATTGGATATCAATTTGAACTTCCACAGAAGCCACTCCTTATTCATTGGTGTATGGGATGGAAGTAGTCCTTCCCATTGAAATGGGTCTTCGATCAATGAGAATAGTACTAGAGAGTGAAATCCTTGAAGTGGACTGGTTGCAAAGTAGATAAGACCAATTATGCATGATGGATGAGAAGAGACTCAAGGCCTTGAATCACATTCAAGGTTATCAAAGGAGGCTTAGGAAAGCTTTTGACAACAAAGTAAGAGCTGGAGATTTGAATTTGGGGGATAAAGAGATCCAAGCCCCGGTTCAAGATACAAACGAGAAGTTCAAGCAAAATTGGACAGGCCCATATATTATCAAGTAGATATACTTTGAGGGAGCAATAAGGTTGATGGACTTAGATGCAAATCCTTTTACTGAGCCAACCAATATGGATCAATTGAAGAAATACCATGTCTGATGTGGTAGTCTAAAAACATCACGACTGAAGTGGTTGTAAATTATGTTATTTCCCTTCTTAGGCTTGTCAAAAAAAAAAAAAAAAAAAAAAGAAGTGAAAGAGCCTGCCAGGTTGAAAAAGAAAAAAAAAAAAAAAAAAAAAAAAAAAAGAAGTGAAAGAGCCTGCCAGGTTGAAAACCCGAAAAGGTAGCCTAGGCAAAAGTTAAGGCAAATAAAAATGAACTATGTGATAACCTAATCCTTCTACCAAGGAGGTATGTAGGCAATATACATTGGCCCGGTCACAACTTCCCTAAACCCACCATTCACCCATTAAGCAAAAAAATTGTTTTCAAAATCAAACCATGCCATTACACAAAAATCAAAACCTAAACCCTAAACCCTAAACCAAGCCATAAAAAAGCCAAACCCTAAAAATTTAAACCCTAAGCAAAACCCTTAACTTGAAAGTTCTAAATAATTCCTAAACCTAAGAGTTTCACATCAACTTTTAAACTAAACATGTTCAAAGCCAGCAGTTAGAAGATCATTTTATCCTCTGTCTTTTCTCCTTTGGTTGTTCATCGATTTCGTTTGTGCTAGGTACTTTGTCGTCTTTGACCCTCCTTTTAAACTCGTAGTTGTCAGCTCGTGTCTTTCTCGGTTGTCTCTAAGGAATTGTTTTCTCTTAGCAACCATGTCAGCCTCCTTGTCTGCAATCTTGTTAACTAACCAGTTGGAATATTCAATGATCATCCTGTGAAAGTGAACCTTCACAAAAGATTGATCCACTCAGTTAGCCATCTCCAAGGCCAACATCATGTTCCTTATAGAAGTAGGATTTGTCTCCACAGGAGTGAAAGGTTTTCTTCCTCTCCTACCAGGCATTCCTTGCTCATATTGGAATTGTCTTAAGAGTTTATCTACCTTATAGAAAGTTGCTCTCCTTAATCCAACTATCAAGATGTGATTTGATCTTAGAGACCGCAACAAAGGGGGTGGGCACTTCCACTAATAACAATTCCATCGAATTGAGACACTGGATTTCTTGTTCAGAAATTTCACCCAGTCACTCTCAGTTTGACACTTGGATTTGAGGACAACCCCATTGAGGAAATTATCAAGACCATAATCAACGGCAGTAGGCATGGCGATCATGTTCAGTCTCTCCATCAACTATATCTACAAAGTCAAGGGACTCCCAAGAAAGTTTTGTGACTCTCCACCATCAAATATAGAGTCCAATCCTAAAAGAGTTTCTGCCAAGATCAGAGAAGCAAGATTATCGCCATCTTTAATTTGACTCATAATGCCTATGGCTCAAGCATCCGCAAAACTAGGCCTTCCAGAGTAAAGCAAAAGATTTCCCACAAAGCAAAGAGCTAAGCCAAAATTCTTTTGCATGCTGTCAGTCACTCCATGAATGCATTTGTTAACCAGTCTTGAAAGAACTGCATGAATATTCGCCATGTACCTTTCAATCATGCTACTGGTAATTGAAGTAGGAAATCCTAGAGCATCGGACAAAAACTCCTTATGTCTGGGATCACAAGAAACTGCTACGGATTTCTTGCCAGGATCATAACCCAGAATAGCTGAAAATTCTTCAATTGTGGGACAAAGTTCAACAGTTTTAAACTAGAATACATGATCTTTAGGATCCCAGAACTTCACGACAACATGGAGGAAATCCCACTTCATCTTAACACTCCTCAAGGCCTTGATTCCCTCTAGCTTGTAGCTTGTAAAATTGGACTTAGTACTAAAATCAAAGCTACAAACCCATCTATTAATGTCATGAATGGTTGAATGAGAAAAATTTTGATTGTTAGCCATGGATAACTCTTGCTTATGATTATTGTTTCTTGATAACTTTGATGCAGAGGTTTGTTTGCAGGATAGATGCTAAAATAAGCTACCTCAGTCCTTAATTTGGTTTAAATAATTTTCAAGAGATTACAGTTGACTAGGAAAGTGTTTCATGGTCTCAAACGGAGAAAATATTTTTCAAAAAACCTAAAAACACAAGAAACGCATTGGAAAAGCACAAGGAGTCGGCCCAAAATTGGGTGTGCCTGTTGGTGTCTTAAAGTGGCAATTGGCACTCTAAAAAGTGCTGATTGGCACCCAGCTTGGATAAGGCCTGTTTACCCTATTTTTTGTTTTCAAACACTTTTCAGATCCGTTATGACTCTATTTTTCACTCAAAAAATTGATTGTGCAATAAAGTTTTCAAAAAATTGATTGTGCAATAAAGTTTTCAAAAAATTGATTGTGCAATAAAGTTTTCAAAAAATTGATTGTGTAAACATGCCTTGTCCATTTGTTTTCAAAAAAAAAAACCAATCACCTGCATCACTGTTTTCAAAAAGGAGAAGGCAAGAAAATTAATCAAATCAAGATTTTTCAAAGTCATGCATTCATCTTTTAAACTAGGGCCATTCGGCCATGCCTTATCCCCTCTTTCTAGAACAAGTAAAAATCACTCATCTCTTTTCAAAAAAAAAAAAACCTTTTCAAAAAAAAATCATGCATAAGTTTTCAGACTAAGGGCATTTGGCTGTGCCTCATTCAGGTAAGTACAAATCACATCAAAGATGGTCAAAAAAGTTCAGATTGTATACTAAAAGACTTCATCAAGTGAATTCTACACTTGTCTTATCTCAGTTTCAGCAAGATCAGAAGCAATCCAAAGATAAGGAGCTAAAAGCCGAAATTAATGCAAATTGTCTAAGGAGTACTTTCTTGTTTTTGTAGTAAAATTAAAATACTGGTTAAGCATCATTCAGACTCCAAGTCTGCCTGTGGGAAGATCTCTTAGACCCACCCCTGGAGGAGCCACCCTCAGTGTCTCCTTCCTGACTTGCATAAAACTAAGATTCTTGTTGTTGGTTCTAAAGTTCAAGATTTCTGATCATCTTCTCCAAGGATCTTGTGTTGGCATCAGTCATTGCCATTCGGCTATTCTGAAAAATCAACAAAGACAAGTGTTAGATCTATTATCATGGAGATTTAAGCAAAGAGCACTAAGGAAGCATCACCTTTTACCCAGTTCACTTCATTGAGCACATATTGAGAAGATTGAATGCGTGCCATAAGCTACAAACCTCCAATCATCCACATGCTTTCCTCCATAAGATCAACTCCAACCTAAAGCACAAATTCACCAGTTCACAAATAGCTCAACAATTCAAGAATGCCCCAAAGCCAAGATTACAACATGACCACACAAGAATTTCCAACCAAATCATACAATGTCCAAAATTTCAACAAAAACAAATAACAACAAAATGACAAGGCAAAACTCTAGGTTCCAAAGTAAAAAAGCCCCTTAGTTACCTTTCATTTAGATCGAGGTAGAAAAGCCCTTTGGTCATCACCGTTCAAGATTGAGATAGAGAAGCCTCTTAATCATTTCAAGTTCCAAGGTAGAGAAGCCCCTTGGTTACCTTCCATTCAGATTGAGGTAGAGAAGCCCCTTGGTCGCCACCCTTAAAGATTGAGATAAAGAAGCCTCTCAATCACCCCAGGTTCTGACGTAGAGAAGTCCCTTGGTTACCTTCCATTCAGATCAAGGTAGAGAAGCCCTTGATCACCGTATTTCAAGATTAAGATAGAGAAGCCTCCCAATCGCCCAAGGTTCCGAGGTAGAGAAGCCCCTTGGTTACTAACCATTCAAAATCGAGGTAGAAAAGCCCCTTGGTTGCCACAATTCAAGATTGAAATAGAGAAGCATCTCAATCACCCCAAGTTCCGAGGTAGAAAAGCCCCTTGGTTACCTTCCATTCAGATTAAGGTAGAGAAGTCTCTCAATCGCCCCAGGTTCCGTGGTAGAGAAGCGCTTTAGTTATCTTCCATTCAGATCGAGGTAGAGAAGCCCCTTGATCACTGTAATTCAAGATTGAGATAGAGAAGCCTCTTAAATCTCCCCCAGGTTTTGAGGTAGAGTTGCCCCTTGGTTACCTTCCATTCAGATCGAGGTAGAGAAGTCCCTTGGTCTTCACAATTCAAGATTGAGATAGAAAAGCCTCACAATCGTCACAGGTTCTGAGGTAGAGAAGCCCCTTGGTTACCTTCCATTCAAATCAAAGTAGAGAAGCCCCTTGGTCATCATAATTTAATATTGAGATAGAAAAGCCTCTCAATCGTCCTAAATTCCGAGGTAGAAAAGTCCATTGGTTACCTTCAATTCAAGATCAAGGTAGAGAGGCCCTTTGGTTGTCACAATTTAAGATTAAGATAGAGAAGCCTCTCAATTGTCCTAAGTTTTGAGGTAGAGAAGCTCCTTGGTTACTTTCCATTCAAGATCGAGGTAGAGAAGCCCCTTGGTCGTCACAATTCAAGATTGAGATAGAGAATCCTCTCGATCATCATAGGTTCTGAGGTAAAGAAGCCCCTTGGTTACCTTCCATTCAAATCGAAGTAGAGAAGCCCCTTGGTCATCATAATTTACTATTAAGATAGAGAAGCCACTCAATCATCCTAGGTTCCGAGGTAGAGAAGCCCCTTGGTTACCTTCCATTCAAGATCAAGGTAGAGAGACCCTTTGGTCGTCACAATTCAAGATTGAGATAGAGAAGTTTCTCAATCATCCCAAGGTCCAAGGTAGTGAAGCCCTTTGGTTACCTTCCATTTAATTGTGTTGATTTGATCCTTAACTTTATCAATGTCGTGTCAATTTAGTCTCTACTGTTATCTTTTAGATGGAAAAGCTGATGTGTCAAACAGAATAATAAAAAATTATTTCTATACCACATCAACTGCTAACCTTACCACCACATCATATTACATTTAAAAAAAAAAAAAACGTGTTCACAACAAGGCACTCCAGTCATATCAAATTCCAAATTTATCCCCACACCAGAAAATATGATATGAAAGTTTATTCCCAGAAAATTCAATCCAAGTTACAATCATGATTGTCGAAAACAAGATAGATGGTAAAGATTGTGGTCATGGCCATGGGCTCAATGATGTCAATGAGGTTGCCAGCCAACCACAAGTCCAGCAAGCTCCGCAACATCATCGTTTCGTCCAAATTAACTTAACCCAGCCTTAGAAATTGCCTGCCCAATCCCCCACAAGTTCAAGAGGTACCCAAAACCTCCACCCAGCTTGACAACGATGCAATATGGACAAATTCATATTTAAGCCGCAGAAACAGAGAAACATGGGATTTGAAAATCAAAAGCCTAATGTAGACACTCGATTTTGCATACATAATTTAATCAAGGAAGATGGCTAGAGTGACCATTCATATACCTGACATTTAGAGTTTCATTACATGCATTATTTCATTTATTGCATATCATAAAAATGATCTTGAGATTCTAACGGTCGCGATGGTATGTCTGATTCCCAAATTGGACCGTCGGATATTGAAAGATATCACATGATCAAGTTTGTACGATCTGCATGCATTTTGTTTAGGTGGAACTGATCACGCATGATTAATTTAAATTAATTTTGATTGGCTAAAAAATTAAAATTAATTAAATAATTTTTTGATTGGTTGTTGGTTAGTGTCAAAAATAGACTTGCTTGCATGGGAATAAAGAGGATAATCAAGACTTTTTGGAATATTTATCTACAATATAATTATCACTTTAAAAACCTGAATATCTGGAAAAAATGATTAATTTTTAGAATACGGATTAAAAATGCGTCTAAGTACAAATCCTGGCTAAAAAATCCTCAAAAAAGAAGTCCAAATTGGACCAAAACTCAAACATAGACTCGGCACCCAAGAGGGCCATTCGGCACTCCCTAAGTGCCGATTGGCCCAAATTGTTGGCACGGCCCGGGGACTCCCTGATTAAGATAAGACCTATCTTTTACAACTTTTTAGAGATAAGGACGCATTTCAATTTGTACCTGATCTCATTTTTTAAGCATCCCAACCTCTATAAATAAAGGAAACAAATCAAAATTAAGGGCTTCTCTTCTAACTTTTCAATTCCCCTTTCATTAAAAACATTCTAGAGGCTTTTGCTTTAGGAACTTCTTTTTTCTAAGTCAAGTATTTTAGGCTTCAAAGAGGTGAACAAATTTCTTTGAATTCTAAAATATTCTTTCATTAGAAGAGTACGCTTATGCAAGAGGTATTCTGTTTTTCTTCTTTCTTTTCTTCTTTTATTAATTTTGGTTATTGTTTGATGCATGAATATGTTTAGCATACTTGTATTATGTTCAATTCTCGATATGGTTACCATGCTTAAATACATTGCTAGAACTTTCTTTAACATGTGCTTAGGTGATTGTTTATTGTAACACTTTTTCTTAAGTTTCAATATCTGCAATAGCTAACAAAAATACTTTTATGAAAACCAAAAACCGATCTGTATTTTTCAAATCTGATTTTTTTTTTTTGTGAAAAACTGATCTGTATTTTTAGAATTGATTTTCTCTAAACATAAAAACTGATCTGTATTTTCAGATTTGATTTTCTCCAAGCTCAAAAACTGATCTATATTTTTCAAATCTGATTTTCTCTAAGCTCAAAAATTGATATGTATTTTTTAGATCTGATTTTTTTTTAGTTCAAAAACTAACATGTATTTTTTTAGTTCAAAAACTTATCTACATTTTTCAGATATGATTTTTTCACACAAAACTTATCTGTATTTTCATTAAATACAGATCTGATTTTTTTAGAAAAAGTTTTCTTTGTTACAAAATTGCAAAGTTTGAAATTTAAAAGAAGGAATTAAAAGTTAGGTTGAATTCTTGTCTTTTTTTTTATATATATATATATGATGCATGTATAATAAATTTATCTCATGAATGTGGATCCTCTTTCAAAAAGTCTTTTTTTTTAATTTTTTTTATTTTACATAAAAACAGATCTAATTTTCTTTACAAATCCTTTTTTTTTTTTTTATTCACATCTTTTACATAAAAAAAGATCTAATTTTTTTTTTTACAAATCCAATTTTTTATTCACAAAACATATCTGAATTTTCTTGAAAAAGAGGACACATCCATAAGACAAATTTATTTAAATTAATTTTGTTAAGTGTGTGTTGTGTGTGTTCAATATATCATTTAATATCATGCAAAAAGGGTATATTGGTCATTAGAGTCTAGAAGACCATACTTTGTCTGGGCAGAATGGGTGCCTAACACCTTCCCATTTCGTAACCTAGCCTCCAAGCTTAGGATTTTTGGATAGGTAGATTAGTGTTTTGTCTTTTAATTTTGGTAGATTGTAACTAGGACCAAAGCTTTGTATTCTTTTACATAGATTGTAACTAGGACCCAAAGCCTTGTAAGGTTAATTTACCAAAGTTGTACTTTTCTTTATTCAATCAATGACAATGAAGTATTTTGATCATGTAATTTGTATTTATTTTTTCTTATTTTTTTTATATAAAAAATAAGTGGCGACTCCACACCACTTACCCAAAGAGAGAGGTGCTCTTAAAAGTATCCAAATCTCTTTTTTGAGAGCACCCCAATTTTCGCGGTCTCTCACACCCAGATATGAAGTATAAAATTACAATTAACCAAGACTTACCAATAGGACATCAAGACCTTCTTAGTACTTCATGATAAGTTCATTCTAACAAAACCCAAACTTTGGATCCCAAAGAATTCGAAAATGAAAAAGCAGCCGAGGGAAAGAGGCAAGAACTTGGACTTGCTAGTTTACCTATTAAGCAAAAGAATTAGACTAGCAGAAAAACCCAAAGGATCACAGAGAATTAGGCGTTTTAATTTGATAAGGCCATGTTTGATTTCTGGAAAAATTTTAAGCTTGATTTCTTTTCTTTTTTTGTTAATTGGGTAAATTAAAATATTATGAAATGAAACAGAATTTGGTTATTGTGAATTTTTTTTTTTTTTTTTGTGTTTGAATTTGATTTTGTGTTCCTTGTTGTGAACATGTTAATATGGGTATTTTTATATATATTTTTTAATCTGACTCTGACATGGTGATACAATTGGTTGTTAATATGGTTTGGACTAAATTGATACAACACTGAGAAGATTAGGGACCAAATTGACACTATTAAAAGGTTAAGGACCAAATTAACATATAGTGTAAAGGATATGGACCAACTTTTTAATTTACCCTTAGTTTTAATAACAAGGTGTTTTGGTTCATTTGAGTAAGTAAGTAACGGGTGTAATAATTTTTTTTTTTTAAAACAAAATATGATTTTTTTACTCTTCTATTTGTTAGTTAAATATTAAATTTTATAACTATAATAATTATTAATATGTGTCTTATTATGATTAAGTTTGTATATGAAATTATATATTCTGCCTTTAAAGAAATATAAATATGATGTGATAAGATTTTTTTTCCCCTAATGAAAGTTTTAAATACATAATTGAATTTGAACTTAAATAAAAATATATTTTATATCACAATAAAGATGTGAAAATTGTAATGAAAGATTAAATATATAATGAAAGTTTTTTTTTGAGACCTCTAAAACTATGTGACAAGATATGAACAAGTAACAAGATTTTAACTTGAGTAATATGTTGAAACCAAGTTAAAGGGACACTTAACAATTTCATTTAAGATTTGTTAATAGGTCTATAAACTTAGTGAACCTAATTATTACTAATGTTTATATTAATCTTATAACTAAAATGCAAATTACACCTACACATTTTGGGATGGTTTTGATTTTGTTTTGATCCCTTATGCGTTAAAATTTTTTAATTTCTTAAGGGTCTATTTGGTAAAAATATTTTAATATAATTTTTTTTTTTTGCAATCCATAAAATAGTGGGTCTCACAATTGAATTTATTGTTGAAAGTTATCATTATAAAAAATAAAATAAAAAGTACATGATGAGCTCTATTCCCTTATCATTATCCATTAAAAAAAAAAAAGTAATATACAAATTTTACACGTTACTTTTTGTTTTTTTTTTTTTAAATCTTAAAAATAGAAATGGTCTCCTAAACAATTACTTTTGTTTTTTGTATTTTGAAAATTGTTCTTAAAAGTCGGAGCCAAACACGTATGTGGGGGGGGGCGGGGGGGGATAAAATAATAATAATAATAATACATATGGTTTACCAAAAAAAAAAAAAAAATTTAATATATATGGTTTACCAAAAAACAAAACTAATATAATATATATGGATATAAATTACAATCTGCAAAATTGATCTCGGCAGCCATAACCGTAAAAGCCATAAATTTGTTTATTTATGTTCAGATAAAGTTTTATTTAAAAATCTCTCTCAAAAAAAAAAAAAAAAGTTTTATTTAAAAACCATGCATTGCTGAAGGCTAGACTATCTACTTTTTCCCACTAAAACTCTTTCACATTTTAAATTTACAAACAATTACTATCCAAAATTGCAAAATGCTAATTTTAAGAGACCAATATAAAAGTAACACTAAACATACAACAATTTTTACGATAGTTGAATTGAAAAGTTTTTATTGGTTTTCATCTAAGAACATTACTTGTATTATTGTTTTACCTACTAACAATTTATCACATCAACAGTTGTGAAATTTTTGTACCTCTAGAGTTATTGGTTTATATTTATCGGACTCTATGGGATCTACTCTGTAGTCTAAGAGCATTCACATCTGTGGTGTTAGAAAATTTAACTTTCAAAGCCCAAAATAATTATTTTATTTATTTAAACATCTCACTTAATAATATACCATATATCTCATTTCTTGCTTTAACACATTACCTATTAAAATAATATAAACACCAATTAACAGAATATAAAATATAAACCCACAAAAATGTTGCCACAACCACCACAACAACCACCGCAAGCCTTTTTTTTTTTTTTTTTATGGGACCGCAAGCCTAATTAATTGCATTAAGTCAATAAGGATCAAGATCATAAGATAAATTTCAAACTGCTACAAAAAGAATTTTTGTGATTCAGTGTGTCAAGCGAGATGGTTAGAGATTGAATTTGAATTACACAAAATAGTTTGCTTGAAATTCAACCGAAACTCAATTATGCTATCTGCCAAAGAAATTAATTTTAATATTCTAGATTATTCTTATAGCAAACCAACCCTCAATTGTGACTTTTATAAGAATGAAAAATTAGCCCTAATCTAGAAGAAAGAAGGGGAGATTACCAAAACCCTTGAGAGAGAAATCCTAGTAACCACCCACACCTTTATGACTTGTTTGGAAGTTTAGAGAGAGAGGAGAGTAGAGGGGAGTAGAAGAGAGGGGAATAGTGGGGAGGAGAGTAGAGAAAAATGATTCTCCTCCATATTGTTTGGATGTTTTTAAAATTAGTAAAGGGGAATGGAGTAATTAGCCATTTTCCTTGTGTAATTTTGTTAATATAATAAGCGTCAATTAGGTAATTTACTTGGTCAATACTTTATGTACTTTACTTCACATTTTTTAAAGCTTTTTTTTTCCTTAGTTTTGTGTGGCCACGTGAAGAGGCAGACGAGTTCTTCAACCAAGAAAAGAAAAAGTAATGTGATAAAACTTATCTTGAAAAGTGAGAGTGAAAAAAAAGATTTTTTAAAAAAATAAAATATTTTTTTTCTTAGTTTTGTGTGGCCACGTGAAGAGGCAGAGGAGTTTTTCAACCAAGAAAAGAAAAAGTAATGTGATAAAACTTATCTTGGAAAGTGAGAGTGAAAAAAAAGATTTAAAAAATAAATAAAATATTTTTTTTCTTAGTTTTGTGTGGCCACGTGAAGAGACAGAGGGCTTCTTCAACCAAGAAAAGAAAAAAGTAATGTGATAAGAGTAATAAGACTTATCTTGGAAAGTGAGAGTGAAAAAAAGATTTAAAAATAATAATAAAAGATACTAAAGATACTGGAAGAGAATAAAAACTAAAAAAAAATAGTAATAATTGTTGGCAGGTACACCGCATACTTTAGCTTGTATATGTACAAGAATTTGAGTAAAAAAGAGATTTAGAATTAGCCTTATAATTTTTTTTTTAAATGTCTAGTTAATTAAACAAAAATTCACATTTATTATTAGTTATATATATATATTAAATATATAAAATAGCGGTAAATTTGAAACGGTATACCAGTATTGACCGGTATTCGAAATATATCATACCGGTGACTACTCCACATTTTTTAAAGTTTTTTTTTTCTTAATTTTGTGTGGCCACGTAAAGAGGCAGAGGAGTTCTTCAACCAAGAAAACAAAAAGTAATGTGATAAGACTTATCTTGGAAAGCGAGAATGAAAAAAAATATTTTTTTTCTTAGTTTTGTGTGGCCACGTGAAGTGGCAGAGGAGTTCTTCAACCAAGAAAAGAAAAAGTAATGTGGTAAGATTTATCTTGGAAAGTGAGAGTGAAAAAAAAGATTTAAAAAATAAATAAAATATTTTTTTTCTTAGTTTTGTGTGGCCACGTGAAGAGGCAGAGGGCTTCTTCAACCAAGAAAAGAAAAAATAATGTGATAAGAGTAATAAGATTTATCTTGGAAAGTGAGAGTGAAAAAAAGATTTAAAAATAATAATAAAAGATACTAAAGATAATGAAAGAGAATAAAAACTAAAAAAAAATAGTAATAATTGTTGGCAGGTACACCGCATACTTTAGCTTGTATATGTACAAAAATTTGAGTAAAAAAGAGATTTAGAATTAGCCTTATAATTTTTTTTTAAAATGTTTAGTTAATTAAACAAAAATTCACATTTATTATTAGTTATATATATATATATATTAAATATATAAAATAGCAGTAAATTTGAAACGGTACACCAGTATTGACCGGTATCCGAAATATATCGTACCGGTAACCACACCGGTACAACTTCCGGTACGGTATTGACTTCCTTGATCCATACTCCATATTCACAACCAATAATTCAAGGAAAAGGCACTAGACTACTAGAGGCCTAGAGGGTGAGTGCGAAGCAATTTATTAGATCAGAACAATCATGGTACGGACATGGATTTTTTTGTTGTTGGTTAGAAATGGCATCCAATAAACAAATGCCATGCATGACACATTTATGATATATGAAAAGAAAATAGAGAAATAACATGCATGATCGGTAGAATTTTGAATTTTAAAATAATTAAGATGCGTTTAGATATTGTTTATTTTACTAAAATTGATAAATTATCGCTAAAAGTACTATAAATAAAGGTAAAAATTAATTTAAATAATCTAATAGGGCTCTTGAATAGTATCAAAAAGTATAATAAACCTTATAAATAGTAATAAAAATAATAAAAATAGTAAAATAATTTTCATTTATAATTTCAATTCAATCGCATGCTTAATAACGCCCTATTTTTGATACACTAACCCCACAATGATTAGCTTCCCAATATGAATGAGGAAGCACATTTTGAGAGAGTTGAGTCATGACAATCAGTCAAATTACCAATAAAGCAAGTCATATATTATATCATTAGTTAAAGTTTGGATTATTGATAATGTATAGTGTATAACTGACAATGTCAACATCTAACACATGTATAAAAGATGGTTTCACTCAGCTTAATTGTTGTGTAATATAATTAAGGGTTGTATTTATTACATACAAATTATTATGTACAGTTTTACACATACTTATTTTTGAACGAAAAACATGATTTGTAGTCACAATTATTAAGCATTCATAATAAGTGGGGATTCCTTTTATTCGAATTATTGGCTAAAAAAAAGAGAGTAAAAGACTGAGTAAAAAATTGCCAATATAAAGCCAAAGAGATTCTAAAAGAAAAAGTTCTATTATTGAGGTGATCAAAAGTATATTAGTTAAGAGTAACGCAACTTTTTTATATATAAAAATAAAAATAATAAATAAAAAAGTTATAATGAAACTTTAAACATTAACATCCCGTTTGGTACATGTGTTTAAAAACTAAAAATTATTGTTTGAAAATATTTATAAAAATACGTGTAGGTGAAAAGATGTGTTAAAATGCGTGAAATGTTGTTTAAAAATTAAAAATAATTGTTTGAAAACTATCACCAAACACCCCCTAAGTGATTAGATTATAAATCACATACACCAAACATCTAAATCAGATCTCCGCAAATAATCGTACGAGAGAATGTCGATTGATATAGAAGAAAAAAAAAATTTTGTGTTAACGGGCACCGCACGATATCCGATAACCACAAAATTTTTTTACTTTTTCCTGACATAATTTATGTCTAATTTTGCCATTCACGTTATTTTTTCAGTTTTGCAGGTACTATTCACTTTGTCCAATAATTCACGGGAAAGACACTAGAGGGGTAGAGGGTGATCAGTGCAAAGCTATTTATTAGATCAGAACAATCAATCAGGGTAGGGACACGGATTTTTGTCGTTGTTGGTTAGAAATGGCATCCTATAAACAAATGAAATCAAAAATATTGATAGAGAAAGAAATAGCAAACTTTATTGAAATAGAAAAATATCTATATATTATATACAGCCCCGGTAATAGTCTTAGCCATGTGACAACCAAATAGCCAAATTATGCTAGTTTAAATAAACTTCTCTATTACATTCATAACATCTTAAACCAATTAGCTCTCAGCAAAAAATTAGCCTTGGCTATAGATGGCTTTGGTTAGAACTAACAAAAGTTACAAATTATCTTTGAAAATGATGCAACTTTAGGCATATCTTAAAAGCTTGTAAGAGCATTTGCAGCAGTGTAGTTATAATGCTATATTGCTATATTTTAGCTACACTAACCCCAAAATCATACTCACAGCAGTGGAGCTAAATCTATCATTTTTAGCTCCATTGCTACAGTGCACATCTATAAATAGATGTGCACTGTTCATGAGAGCTAAAAAAAATATTATTTTATTAAATTTCTCTCTCCTCTTCCATTAAAAAAATACTTTCTTTCTTTTTTTTCCTCTCTCTCTCTCTCTCTCTCCGGCTACTCTTCTTTCTTCCTCTTTCCTTCTCATTTTTTTTTTCTCTCCCTCGTCTACTCTCTGCTTCATCATCGCTGATCTTCATTGTCATCGCCCATGTTGCCGTCCCCCACTGCCGACCCATCTCACCCAATCCTCCATCTCACCGCTCACCGAACGCTGACAAGCCTAGTCCTCCATCTCACCGCTGATCCAAGCTCCATTGCTGACCTAAGCTTCATCATCGATCCAAGCTCCATCGGCACAACCTTCATCAAACTCAAGAGCGCCGTGGGTTTGTGTTTGATTTCAAAGTGGGTTTGAGTTTGTGATTTGATTTTGGGTTTGTGGGTTGGGTATCGGTGAGTTTGGCAATGGGTATCGATGGTTGTGGCAGTAGGTGTGGGCGGTGGTGGCTGGTGGCGGTGGGTTGGGTTGGGTTTTGCAGTGGGTTTCAGTTTGTTTCACAATGAGTTTCGGTGGATTTCAGTGTGTTTTCCAGTGGGTTTTGATGGGCAGTGGAGTGGGTTGGGTTTCTAATGGTGGTGGTGATGATTTGTGTGGTAGTTTTTGGTTGGCAGTGGTTGTTGTTGGGTGAGTGTGGGCGGTTGTTCTTGGTTGGCCGTGTTGATGGATCGGTTTGTGGTGTTTTTATTGTAGTGAGATAGATTATTTTATTGTAGTAGATATTATTTTATTATGACGTTTATATTATTTTAAAATAGATTCACTGCTGCAGCATGTGTGTAGGTAAAATATATAAAGTAACTTTTATTGGTGCTAAATAGCTAAAATTATAGATCCACTGCTGTGGATGCTCTAAGGATTTCCTCTACCACTTAAATTCAAAACTTCAAAGAGTTAAGGAAGCCAGCGTGAAAGTCTCCTATTTCATAACTTTAAAACAGAGTGTATTTCCCAACTTTTCAAACTTTGCAACAACAACTTGTTGACCCATAAAATCCATGGATCTAGCTGAGATTCCCTCAAAAATATTTAATTTAAATTATAGTAAAACATCAAAAGTGCCGTGAGACTTTTAATAATCATCAGAAAACAAAAATTATTGTGAGTCCATTATTAAGTTATCTGTTTGCCTTTTTTTTTTTTTTTTTTTCAAATAATATGTAAAACTTGTTCATGAGAGCTAAAAAAAAAATATTATTTTTATTAAATTTCTCTCTCTCTTGCATTAAAAAAATACTTTCTTTCTTTTTTTCCTTCTCTCTCTCTCTCACTACTTCTTTTTTCTTTTCCTTCTCATTTTTTTTTCTCTCCTCGGTCTACTCTGCTTCATCATCGCCGATCTTCATTGTCATCGCCCATGTTGCCGTCCCACACTGCCGACATCTCACCAATCCTCCATCTCACCGCTCACCGAACGCCGACAAGCCTAGTCTCCATCTCACGTTGATCCAAGCTCCATTGCTGACCAAGCTTCATCATCGATCCAAGCTCCACCGGCCAGCCTTCACCGAACTCAAGAGGCGCGGGTTTGTGTTTTGATTTCAAAGTGGGTTTGAGTTTGTGATTTTGATTTTGGGTTTGTGGGTTGGGTATCAGTGAGTTTGGCAATGGGTATCGATGGTTGTGGCAGTGGGTGTGGGCGGTGGTGGCTGGTGGCGGTGGGTTGGGTTGGGTTTTGCAGTGGGTTTCAGTTTGTTTCACAATGAGTTTCGGTGGTTTCAGTGTGTTTTTGCAGTGGGTTTTGATGGGCAGTGGAGTGGGTTGGGTTTCTAATGGTGGTGGTGGTGATTTGTGTGGTAGTTTTTGGTTGGCAGTGGTTGTTGTTGGTGATTGTGGGCGGTTGTTCTTGGTTGGCCGTGTTGATGGATCGGTTTGTGGTGTTTTTATTGTAGTGAGATAGATTATTTTATTGTAGTAGATATATTATTTATTATGATGTTTTATATTATTTTATTATGTTAAAAGCTAAAATAGATTCACTGCTGCAGCATGTGTGTAGGTAAAATATAAAGTAACTTTTATTGGTGCTAAATAGCTAAAATTATAGATCCACTGCTGTGGATGCTCTAAGGATTTCCTCTACCACTTAAATTCAAAACTTCAAAGAGTTAAGGAAGCCAGCGTGAAAGTCTCCTATTTCATAACTTTAAAACAGAGTGTATTTTCCAACTTTTCAAACTTTGCAACAACAACTTGTTGACCCATAAAATCCATGGATCAACTAGCTGAGATTCCCTCAAAAATATTAATTTAAATTATAGTAAAACATCAAAAGTTCCGTGAGACTTTTAATAATCATCAGAAAACAAAAATTATTGTGAGTCCATTATTAAGTTATCTGTTTGCCTTTTTTTTTTTTTTTTTTTTTTTTTCAAATAATATGTAAAACTTATTCTTCTTAGCATTTTTTTTTTAATAGAGAGCAAACTAATCTAAAAATATGGTAAGGGGGCAAATAAGCGTTAAACTCCTGTTTGAGGAGTTTGGGGGAAGGTCAAAGGGGGCATTTTCCCCGCCCCTTTGGCTCTGCTTGGGCCTAACCATAATATGGATAAGCCATTAGGTGTTGGTAAAATGGGAAGCATGCCTACTTGCCATAAAACCCTAACTCATGTTAAAGTCGCAAGTTTTAATTAGCTCTAATAAAATTTTTTATAAACTTAGAATTCGAATCCCGCTTGCACAAAAAACTAATTAGTGTATTGCTCGAGTTAAAGAAAAATCTAATAGAGCAGATGATAGGGTTCAAATTATATTATATCTAATAAAATAAAATAAAATAAATTGCCAAGTTATATTGAATAAATTATGCTTAATCATTGTCACAAGATTCACAACTCGCCACAAGACTTACTATTAAAAAAAAAATGTTCATAACTCTCTAAGAGGAAAAAAAAGCAGCTTCCATGTTTGAGGCCAAGCTACATTTGATATTTGTTTTTAAGAATTCGTTATTTAAATATTGACCTGCAGTTTGTGCTAATGGGTGTTAGACCTTTTCTAATAGGTAAAATGTTAAAGTTACTATAAATGTTACCGCATTTGATATTTGAACATTTGATATTTGAATTGTTTGTTTATAATTGGTGAGTTCGTTTGACCATTAGTCAACTTGATGAAACTTGGTCAAATAGGGCATTGGTTATTTTGGCACGTAATTTATGAAGTTGGTTAATTTGGCATCCAATCAAGACCAATTAAATCAACCACCATGATCCGCATGATCCTAAGGTTAAAAAAAAAAAATGTAATTCTTGAAATTTTTTGGATTCAATTTGGGATTTCAACACCTACAAAAAAGACAAACAAAATATAGATTAAGTCTACTATCACAACAATTTTCTACAACTTTTGTTACAATTTATCTACGTGACAAATAGTAAGTGGTGGAAATAAAATAGTAGGTTCATGATTCCATCGCTCACGAGTCACCAAATAGTAAAATTGTGACAAAGCTGTGAAACTAATTGTAATACGAGGCTTACTCCAAAATATGATGCCACGTCAATCTTTCAATTTGGAAGTTAAACTCAATTAATGAATCAAAGCAGAATTAAAAAAAAATGAAAAAAAAAAAATTTAAGTTTAGGAGAGGGTTCAAATCTTGGACATCTCCAAAGAACCAACTGACCCGAGAATCAAAATAAATTCATGAATCGCTGACTAGTAGAAATATATCAATTTGGTTAACAAAAGACACTAGCATCTTGGCTACTGTCTAGAGACAACGTCACGTGGGGGGAAGGAAAGAAATGAAAACAGACATAAACATAGCCATCAATCATAAGGAATAGTTGCATAAATAAATGAGATTGAATAGTATATAACAGGCGACCTAGCGATAATCCAAATTGACCCGTCTACTTTGATCCACTATCTAGACATGGCAAAACGGGTCAGAATTTTCTGACTCGACCCGACTCGAAAATACCCGACTCGAACCCGATTTTTTTTTACCCGAAGCAAAAACGGGTTGACCCGTGACCCGACCCGTGTTTTTTGCGGGTTAACCCGACCCAAAAAAAAAAAAAAAAAAAAAAATTTCCCCACAATTTCGGCAACAGTATTGCCGAAATTGTGGGATTTTTTTTTGGGGGCACTCACACATTGCACTCCTCACACGCACAAAGTCGGGCAGATTGGGTAGAGGAATTACGGCAATACCATTGCCGTAATTCAAGTTTTTCTCACTCCTCCAATTTTCTCATTCTCTCTCCTCCTTTTTCTTGAATTTCGGCAACGTCAACCTCTCTCCTCATTTTGCCAAAACACTTCAAACAGTACCTATAATGTAAAAATGTTTTAATTTTGGCAATATTTAGCCAAAAGACTCATTCTACAAGCCTCTTTTTAATTTTTAATTTTTTAATTTTTATGTGTGTTTATTGTAAGCATAGAGAATTGTAATATCTAACGAGAAAGATCTCAAGAGAGTTGCATTAATTCCTATAAAAGATGTAATATTGTATTTTGTTTGAAATATATTAAACATATTAGTGTACAATGTAATAGGTTCAAGCTCACCTATTTTGTATGCAAGGCAAGTCTTCTACTTGTACTAGAAGTCTAGAGTTTAGTCTATTATATATACTAATGTATTAATTATAACACATACTTTGTACTACATTTTTATAGGCCAAAATGGGCTTTTACCCCTTTCACACAAAAAATTCAACATTTTGTCTCATTTCTTAAGCTAATTAGGAAAATGCTCTTGTTTTGAAACATCGAGTTATAGTGAATGTGGACTTACGAATTTTTTTTTTTTTTTTTTGGAACTCGAATACTTCACATGGTACTCGAGTTCATGGAACTCAAGTACTTTACACGGAACTTGAGTTCCATGAACTCGAGTTCCAAATTTTTTATTTTTTTTTTTAATTTTTTAGTTTGCTATAACTCGATTGTCCAAAAATCGAGTTTCAAAATATGAGTATTTCCTTAATTAGTTTGGGAAATGGGGCAAAATGTTAGATTTTTTGTGTGAAAGGGGCATTTGCCCATTTTGGCCAACTTTTATATAATAAAGATGTAGCTCTTAGGGTTTTCTCCGTGAACATAGGCCGTCAAGGCTACACCACATAACTCCCGTATTCTAATGTTCTTATTTTATACTTTCTCTTTCGCATCTACTTTAGCATATATAATATAGTATACACATCAATGCTAATATTTAACATATTTGATGCTACCTTAAGAATTGAAAATGAATTGAGAAGATTTTGTAACTAATTTTATTATTATAACATGCATGATCGGTAAAATCTTGAATTTTAAAACAATTAATGACGCCTTATTTTTGATAGACAAACCCCACAATGATTAGCTTCCCAGTATGAATGGGGAAGCACATTGTGAGAGAGTTGAGTCATGACAATCAGTCTATCACCAATAAAGCAACTCATATATAATATTATTTGTTAAAGTTGGATTATTGATAATGTATAGTGTATAACTGACAACTTCAACATCTAACACATTATAAAAGGATGGTTTCTTTTTTTTTTTTTTTTTTTGCTAAACTATAAAAGGATGGTTTCACTCAGCTTAATTTGTGTAATATGATAAAAGATTGTATTTATTGCATACAAACTATTACGTACAGTTTTACATACCTATTTTTGAATTAAAAACATGACTTGAAGTCACAATTTCAAAGTTCAAAATTGTGATTTTAAATCGCAGTTTAGTTCAAAAATAAGGTGAATTTAATACTGTGTAACAGTTTGTGTGCAACAATTATTACCCTAATGTGAAACTAGGTTTCTATCCATGATGGGTTTGGTAGAAGTATCTTAATTGTGTAGGTAATATCTTTTTGCTATTATGAACACACTTTTTTATAGATTTGATAGTCAAAATAGTTAGTGTACATGTGTTATTATAAATTTATAATGATCGCAAATGAGAGTGAAGGAGAGAGAAGTTAACCGGGAGGACAGAGTGGTGGAGCATCCTCTTCTTTTTGATTTTGCTATTTCTGATAATCAATAAAATCCTCTTTTTTTTTTTCTTTTTTTTCTTTTTTGCAATCAAATCTTATTCCTTTGCGATAGATAGTGAAGGGCAGTCCCTCCTATATATGTGATGGATGCCAACCCGTACATAGCGTATGCGTTTTGGCTTAGAAGGAAAATAATAATAATAATAATAGAAGTGATTTTGAAACAAAATTAAAATTATATACAGTATTATATATCAGAACATGTTCAAGCCATGTACTTTCACATTAGTCTCTTAAAATTAGCATTTCACAATTTGGGATTGTAACTGCTTGTAAAATTAAAATTTGAAAGGTTTGGCCTTGAGGTTTGCTGGAAAATGTATTCATGAAGATATTCTAGTGTTAAGCAAGGAATGCATGGGTTTTGATTAAAGTTTGCACATACCATAGAAAGTTAGGTGTGACAAAAAAGAAGCAAAGGTCGGTCCGTATATTTAACAGTAAACGCAAGTGGGTTTATCTTTACATAACAAGTTTATGTACCTTGTTTAACTTTGATGAGCCTATTTATTGCATTTTACTAGTTGAAGTTTTGTAGTGCATGTTGTGTGGGAAGATGTTTATGGAGTTTATCACTTTGTCTTAATCTTGAAGTCACATGTTATTTGATTGTCGGACTTGATCCTTTTGAGAAAGGTATAAATAACCATCTCACCACTGTTCACTAGCCAATCATAAATACCTTAGTGCATATCATAAGATTTTGTGCTCGAGAAAGTGTAGCACATGCACAAAAAGAACATAAGGTGTAGCCTCGGTTTAATTGCTTAATGCTTAAAATTGGTGTGTACTATTAGGGTTGATGCCATTGCACATAATTAAAATTGATGTGTACTATCAGGCTTGACGCCTATTCACATAACTAAAATCTGTGTGTACATTATGAGGCAAAATTCAAGAAACTTACATGATTGCAAACTTATGTTCTAGGAGATGTGGGGTTTATAGGATGTAACTCTTTAGGTGATAGTCTCTTTTGAATTCTATGTGATGGATTTTGTAGACTTTGTGATTGATTGCTATTCACATATCACCTCACATGTATCTCAAGCTTTTGCTAGTTGCACACACTACACAAGTTACTCTTTGCTAAACTTGGTACATTATATTGTGTGTGATCTTGTTATGGCCATCTAAGATTAAAAGTTCCTTGATCTTAATGCAAAATGTGTTTAATGTTTGCGCTTTGAGGACAAATTGATTGAAAATCTTGATTTTGGAAGATCTGAGTTGAATTCAAGTATTTTTGAAAAACTTTTCGTCTCATACTCATGCATTTTTTATAAAACAATGTGCTTTGAGGAGTTTCTGCATTAAAATTCTTTGTTTTCAAAAATCTGATTTTTCCATACTTTCGATCGATCGAACCTGTTTTTCGATCAATCGAAATTGCGATTAAAATTTTTGGTTTGAGTCTGCCTGACTCAATTGATGTTCGATCGATCGAAACTGAAAAATTTTCAGTTTCTATATTTTTGACCAAAATTTTTTTCATGCATCATTTGTGTTTATGACTCACATGCATTACATTGATTTTTGTATCCATCTTACAGTTTTGCAGTTATATCTCTCATTGTTTTCACACATAACATGCATACACTTTGCTACATTGGGTACTCAACTTGATTTAAAAATTGATTGATTAATTTTTGAGTTTTGTACACTCTAGTATATGCTTTTTCTTATGTGTAAACTGTAGAAAATATTTTTCTTAAGAGATATGATGGATAATTAATGTGCAAATATTTTCTCTACTCATGCAACTGTTTATGGGTCACATAGTGCCATATTTGCATTTTATTGAACGAGAGAATATTTTTTCTTCATGTGTATCCTCACCTTAGTTTTTAAATTTGGTTTGTGTGTTTTTAACTTTGGTCCTGCTGGTGAGGATGTTCCAGATCCTGTTAGTGACACTGCTGCTGCTGCTAATTTTCCCCCACCTCCTTTTTTATTTTCCCCAAACTGTTTTTCCCAAAACTTGTTTTGTTTTTCCTATTTTTATAGGGGGAGAAGCTTGTTTTTAACCTTTGTTGTTCATAGGGGGAGGTGTCTCTATTTTCTATAGAGTTGATTTGTTTTGTGTTTCCTTCTCTTGATTGTCTATTTTTTCTTGACCTTTGTTACTCTTTGTTTGAGTTGCCTTTGTCAATACGTGACAAAAAGGGGGAGATTTATTTGAAATGTGGGAGTATGTGTGGAAAATACAAGAATGTTATGTTTAGGGGGAGTTAACCTTGTTTTGATGTATCTAACTTAGGGGGAGAGTTAGTTTGCATATTTGTTGATTTACTACTTCTGTCACACATGCGTTTATGCATTTTGTTTAGTGTTTCAAGAAATATACAGGTTGATTAAATTGAGCTACTGTCTACACTTGCAACTGATGGATAGTAGTTAGGATTGAATTTTGGTTTATGAGCATTAATTATTTTGTAAAGGGCTTTTTAAATTGTAAACTTTGAGCTTAGTGTTTGTGTTTTGTCATGGATTGCCAAAGGGGGAGTTTGTTAGGTTCTAAAGATTTAAGAATTTATGTATTTAGAACTCTAATTTGTATTGTTGGCAAACTCTGATCAAAACAGGTTATTTAGTCTTGTTTAGACTTGCTCAAAGTTGGTCTTTCATGTAAAGTTGGAATCGAGTGGCTGCAAGATGCATTGGTGCATTTCGGCCTGGCTCGATCGATCGAAGGAAAGGCTCGATCGATCGAATCTCGGGCAAAATGTTTTTCTGCAGAAAATTCTAGCTCAACCCCAACTCATTAAACGTTTTGAGTTTTCTGTTTTTACCCTAGGTATATAAAGAAAAACCCTAGCCACGTTTTTAGAGTTGCTCCAGTTGAGTTGTTGCTCATACTTTTCTGTTTTGTGTAAATCTCTTGTGAGATCTAGAGGAGTTTGCCTTTACACAAAGCTTAGGGTTTTCAAGGTAGAGATTACTTCAACATCTTGATGATCAACTTGGTTACTACCATTAAAGCTTAAAGAATATCAAGTGTGGGTGCTTGTAGCTGATTGGAGAATTCAAGAAAGAAAGAGTCCGTAGATTCGGAGCTTGCACGTGGTCGTGTCAGTAAGTTCTACTGGTGGGTAGCATTAGGAAGTCAAGCAGGGAGCTTGTAGTCCTTCTGTATGAACTTCGATTCTTTCGCATAGTAGATTCAAGTTTACCTTGAGGATAGCTAGGTCAAATCCTCCCCAGGTTTTTACCGTGTGGTTTCCTAGGTGATCATATCATTGTGTTCTTTATATTTCCACTGCTTTGCATAATATCATATATTTGTGTTAACCTAGATTTGTTTAATTTTGACTAAGTAATCACTTGGCTAATTAATTAGATTAATCTAATTGTGTTTTAAGGGGTCTAAATTTCCATCAGATCCTTCTGTGGTGAAGATCGAACCTAATATATGCAAGAAATGAACTTACATCTGGATAAATAATTAAGGATTTTAACTTACCCAGAACTTCCGATTCAAGGAGTTGGCAATAGTTTTCAGATCTGTCTTAACACTTAATGAAAACAAGTGAAGATGCCATTGAGTGTTAATTTCACCCAAATGTGTGGTCCGTGAAACTTGACATAGCTTGGGCTCTATTTAACACTTTTAAAGATGCCATTGAGTGTTAATTTCACCCAAGTATGTGGTCCGAGAGACTTGACATAGCTTGGGATATGTCTAACATTTAATGAAAGACAAATGAATATCACAAAATGCTAATTTCACCATAGCATCTAGTCCGAGGACTCAAGCATGACTATGGTTCATTTTAAATACTTATAAAAGATGTGTTTGTGTGTTAATTTCCCCATAGCATCCAGTCTGAGAACTTCAAGCATGACTATGGTTCTGTTTGAACACTTATAAAAGTTGTCATTGTGTGTTAATTTCTCCATAGCATCTGGTTCGAGGACTTCAGGCATGACTATAGTTCTGTTTGAACACTTATAAAAGTTGTCATTGTGTGTTAATTTCCTCATAGCATCTGGTCCGAGGACTTAAGGCATGACTATGGTTCTGTTTGAACACTTATAAAAGTTGTCATTGTGTGTTAATTTCCCCATAGCATTTGGTCTGAGGACTTTAGGCATGACTATGGTTCTGTTTGAATACTTATAAAAGTTATCATTGTGTGTTAATTTTCCCATAGCATTTGGTCTGAAGACTTCAGGCATAACCATAGTTCTATTTGAACACTAATAAAAGTTGTCATTGTAGAAAGTAAGAAGCCTTTATATAACAAATGAATATATTGATAAAGGAAATTCTCATTAATAATAATACTTTTTCAGGTTGTTTAGATTCTAAGAGCGAGGTATTACATGCTCGTCTAAGTCTTCCAAGAAATACACTCCTATACCAGCCACCAAGGTGATGCGATATAGTTCTTCCCAATTTAGCCCTAGCTTTCCCTACGTGGGGTTCTTTGCAGTACCCAAAACCCTTCTTAACACCAGGTCACTAGGTGCTAATGGTCTCAGTTTCACGTTGGCATCATAACCCTGCTTAAGCTTGTGTTGGTAGTATGCTAATTGGACCATTGCGTTTTTCCTTCTCTCTTCAATCAAGTCTAAACTCTTTTCTAACAATTCATCGTTACTGCTCAGATTGAATGAGCTGGTCTTTAACGTTGGGAAGCCAGTTTCCAAGGGGATAATAGCTTCAGCCTTGTAAGTCATTGAAAAGGGGGTCTCCCCAGTTGACCTGTAAGGTGTGGTTTGATATGTCCAGAGGACATGTGACAGCTCTTCTACCCACTTTTCCTTCGCATCGTCTAGCCTCTTCTTGAGCCCATTAACTATGACCTTGTTAACGGCCTCGGCTTGTCCGTTTCCTTGAGGATAGGTTGGGGTAAAATATCAATTTGTGATTCCCAAGTCACAGCAGTATCTCCTAAAGGATTTGCTATCAAACTGAAGGGCATTGTCTGAGATGAGGGTACGAGGGACCTCAAACCGTGTGACAATGTTTTTCCAAACGATTTTTTTGGCATCCACATCTCTAATATTTGCTAGAGGCTCGGCTTTAACCCACTCACTGAAATAGTCCGTGCCAACCAGCAAATTCCTCTTGTTCCTTGCGGCCTTGGGGAAAGGGCCCACAATGTCCAAGCTCCATTTAGCAAATGGCCATGGGCTTGATAAGGGGTTAAGAACCCCTCCTGGTTGGTGTATATTTGGTGCGAACCTTTGACACTGGTCACAGTTCTTCGCGTATTCTTGGGCCTCTTTTTGCATGTTCGACCACCAGTAGCCTTGAGTGATGGTTCTGTGCGCTAAGGATCTGCCTCCAGTGTGGCTTCCGCAAATTCCTTCATGCAACTCTTCAAGGAGCAATTCAGTTGCTTCAAGATGTATGCATAGCAGGTATGGCTCAGAAAAAGATCGTTTGTACAATTTCTAATCCTCAGATAGCTAGAACCAAGGGGCCTTTCTTCGCACTTTATCAGCCTCTGACTTCTCTTCGGGCAAAGTATCCTCCTTTAAGAATAGCATTATGGGGTCCATCCAGCTGGGCCCCACTCTGACTTGGTGGACATAAACTGCCTTTCTGTTCACCCTCGTGGGCCTACACAAGTCCTCCATAAGGATGACCCAGGGTAAGCTTTGGGCCGAGGAGGTTGCAAGTGTGGCAAGGGAGTCAACATGGGTGTTTCCACTTATAGGGACATGTAACAAGTTGAAAGATTCGAAGCTTGACTGCAAGTGTCTAACCTAGTTCAAGTACCCTTGCATTCTTTCATCTCTCGCTTCAAATTTCCCTATCACCTGGGCACTGACTAATTTGGAGTCTGAGAACATCTCTATTGCCTTTCTGCCCATTCTTTGAACCATGGCCATTCCCGCCAATAGGGCTTTATATTCAGCTTCATTATTGGTGGCCGAAAATCCCAATCTTAATGATTTCTCAATGATGATCCTTTCAGGGGATACTAGTACTAACCCCACTCCGGAACCCTTTTGATTAGCCGCACCATCAATGTATACTTTCTAGGATAGGGGGCCCCGTTGGGAGAGCATACCAACCAATTTTCCATCCATGTGTTATGTTTCTGTTTCTTCTCCTAACGGGGATTTAGCAAACTCGGCTACCAAATCCACGGGGACCTGACACTTTACTAAAGTGCGGGGCATGTATTTGATGTCGAAAGCCCCTAGGACCGTGGCCCATTTGGCAATCTTCCCTGTGTATTTGGAGCAGAGCCCTGAGCGGAAGCTAAGTTAGGACAATAACCGTGTGTGCCTGAAAGTAATGAGGGAGTTTGCATCTGGCGTGTACCACTGCCAGAATAGCTTTCTCCAGCGGCAGATAACAGATCTCGGCTTCATGCAGTGACCTACTCACATTATAAACTAGCTTTTATGTGCCGCCGTCAACTCATATTAGGACCAAGCTTATAGCATGAGAGGCCACGGCAATATAAGCGAATAGGACTTCATCAATCTCAGGGTTGGACATGATAGGAGGCCAAGAGAGATAATCTTTAAGCTGCTGGAAGGCCAAGGCACACTCCTCGGTCCACTCAAACCCCTTCCATTTATTCATCAGTTAGAAGAAGGATCGGCACCTATCCACTGACCGAAAGATAAACCGGTTTAGGGCGGCAGTCATTCCGGTCAGTTTCTGAACTTCCTTGAGATTCTGAGGTGGTTGTAAATCATTGATTGCTTTAATCTAGTCAGGATTGACCTCAATTCCCCTATAGGTCACCATGTAGCCTAGAAATTTGCCTAATCCCACACCAAAGGAACACTTGGAAGCGTTGAGGCGCAACTTGTGTTTCCTCAAAACTTCAAAAGTGCTCCCGAGGTCTCTCAAGTGCTCGGACACTACCTTGCTCTTTACCATCATGTCGTCTATATAGACTTCAATTCTCTTACCCATCTGCGGTTCAAACATCTTGGTCATCATCCTTTGATAGGTAGTCCTCTACAAAGCTCAATGCTGGTCGAGCATTTACTTTAACCCTCTTTGGTTTAGAATTTGAGTCCTCGGTAGGTAGCTGAGCAACAGTCATTATCTTGGAGGGGTAGGACCCAGTCTTCCCAGGAGCGACAAAGATAACATTTATAGTGCCTAAGGGAGGTCTCGTTGAAGCATCTCTCCGTGGTTCCTGGCCAGTCTAGTTCCCTTGGCCACTAGAATGGTGTAAAAGGTTCTTCAATTTCTCTTCTCGGACCAGCTGGTCCAAGTGGTCCCACAAGTTCCTACAATCCTCGATGGTGTGCCCTGGCCCCTGGTGGTATTGGCAGTAAAGGTTCTGGTTGCGTCTTGCGGGGTTGCCTGCTATCTTATTTGGCCATTTAAAGAATGGATCATGCTTAATCTTCTCCAGAAAACCTGTTGTAACAGCTCTCGGAATACAGCATTAACGGCCTGAGCATTAGTAGATCTTGACTGCCCTGCAAAATCTCTTCGTGGCCAGTTGTTATTATATCAGTCCGACCTGAAATCCCTTCTCTTCTGAGGGATAACCTTCTCCTTTCCTTTTCCTTGCAGCTGGTCTTCCTCAACCCTTTTGTACTTGTCAATCCGATTCATGAGTTAGCGTATACTAGTAACTAGTTTCCTAGTCAAGGAGTTCCTTAGGCCATGCTCGGTAGGCTGTTCGAGCTTGAAGGTGCTGACGGATACATCGTCAAAATCACCGTCTATCTCATTGAACATTTTCCAATATCTGTCTGAATATATTTTCAGAGTTTCTCCTTCTCTCATGGACAGAGACAGTAGGGAGGCTAGAGGCCGAGGGACCTTGCTGCACGTTATAAAGCAGGCTCCAAACGCTTGAGTGCGCTCCTTGAAGGAATCAATGGAACTTGCCCTCAAGCCATCAAACCACCTTATCACCACCGGTACCAAGCTAGAGGGGAAAACCTTGCACATCAGGGCCTCATTTCTGGCGTGCACTGCCATCCTCTGATTGAAGTGGCTTACATGCTCCACGGGGTTCGTTTGGACATTGTAGATGATGAAAGTTGGTTGGTGGAAATACTGAGGAAGCGTCACCCCCTCGATCTTACGCATGAAGGGCGACTTAGAAATCTAGCTCAATGCCCTACTCATAGCGTCATTCCTTAGACCTTTGCGAGGTGGACTCCTGTGCCTTTGTTTGTGGTGGTGTTCCTCGTCGTAGGAGAAAGACTCACTGGGTGGGGTCCTTGACCTTCGTCTATAATTGGCATCCTTTCCATCATCAGAGGAAGCACCAAAGCTGGAAGGGGTTCGTTTTCGCTATACATGGCATAGCTTTCTCTTCAGCTGGTCAACCTCCAATTGTAGGGCTCTGGTATCCTTCTCGTAGGAGAGATGCTCGAGAGTGACTTCTACCGGACTGGACAGTGTGCACACTCCCCTTCCGGTCCCTTCTACATTTGAGGTTGACAAAAGGATTTTGATGTTAAGATCCTATGGATTCTACCTGTTGTGGACCTGAACCTACCATCGTTAGCCGTTGCACTCATTATTGCCCAAGTTTTCTTCCCACAGACGGCACCAATTGTATGGACACATTTTGAACTCTTAGCCCAAAAGGTGTATGGACTCAAGCCCAAAAAGCCCACAACAATAAATTTGTAGAGAATGAGTTGGAAAATTGGGCTTTAGTAAATTAGACAACGAAATAATAGATTTTTATGTTAAGGAAAGAAAGATAACAGAAATTTATCATAAGAAAGCATCCTCAGCCAAATCCGAGAAGATTGATTCTTTTATATTGCTTGTGAAATTTTGTTATAGAATTGGATTTAGGCTGCTACAGTATTTCTTTCTTGATTTTCCAATCCCTCTCTCATGGAGGGTCTCTTACGTTATATAGGTCCCTCCCAGTAATCTTGGCCTTTCACTTGTTGATCATCCAAGTCACCACTTGAGTGCCTGTCCCATCAGACACCCTTTCTGGCTTTCTGTGAATTGTGGTAGCCATGGCAATGCCGTTCAAGGGTCTTCTCTACATAAATGCGGCCAGAAAAGTAGTTGCAGTGCATCAAATGTGGTGGTACCAGCTTTTCAATAGGTGCTTCCACTTTTTTAGCACACTTGAGATGTACGTTCCCGTTACTAGAGCTTCTATAGAGGTTATCCTCATCGTGGAACACCTGTCTGAGCTATGCTTGTCAAAGCCGAGAAGGAGATACTCCTCGGACCACCTTCTATCCCTTGCTCATGGGGCTCTACACCAGGGTTCTTTACAACTATTTGTTCCTCCTCTGACATACCAACGTCCTCGGATAAGGCCCAAGGCCCAATATATAACTTTGGGCCCTTACCCTTACAATAGCTATAAGGAATTTTGATATAAATATATATATATATATTTATATATTTAAATGTCATCAACGTAGAAATTATCAAATTAATGGAGATATATATTGTTTTTTGGAATAGATAAAGATTATCAAATTATTGGAGATATATACTGTTTCTTGGGATAGATTTATATTAATCACCTCTTGAAGAATTTGGATTGTGCTTATCCCTTAATAATCAAGTTTTGTAGCTTGATATTCTGATAAAATAATATTAATTTAATAATATTAAAATTTTGAAAATTTAGATGATAAATATTATCTAAATTAAATTTTTGTATGTTAAATATTATCTCCTAATTTAAGAAATATATCCTAACAAATAAAAAATTATGTTAATTAGATGATAAATATTATCTAAATTAAATTTTTATATGATAAATATTATCCCTTAATTTAAGAAATATATCCTAACAAATAAAAAAAAAATAATGTTATTCAAATTTTATTTAATGATAAGAATGAATTAAAGTCCTAGTAATATACTATTCATTTTTAGTTCTTTAAAAATCTAATAATTTAATAAAATTTTTTCAATTTGGTGAAATCACGTGGTGCAACCACGACATCTAAACCTAACTTTTGTTATATAATAATATAATATGATATCAGAAATGTGTCATGCATGGCATTTGTTTATTGGATGCCATTTCTAACCAACAACAAAAAATCCATGTCCGTACCATGATTGCTCTGATCTAATAAATAGCTTCGCGCTCACCCTCTAGGCCTCTAGTATATTCTAACAAAAAGAAATCCTAATATATTGGTTTTTTTTTTTTAATCCTAATATATTCTAACAAAATACTATAGAGCTAGCCAACGATTCGGAAAAGGAAATCATTTTGCTCACACTTTGACCACCGTCCCTCCGAAATCCGAATACGTTGCTTCTCCCGTACAACTAACTCCTTTTCATATAACGCGTATGACCACTAAATGTGAATTTGATCTCAACTTCAAAATTTATTAAAACTTAATGGATACTTTCCTTATAACTATTATTTCAAATGATCCAAAAGAAGAATTAGATCCCAAAAAAGAAAAGAAAAAAGTTTTACATGAGGATTTTTTGGCTTACGGATTACAATATACAAGTCAAGGAATAGAAGAAAGCTTCCAAGAATCTATAACTACTTTCAATTACCAACCAAATGATATGAGCATCGCATATTCAGCATGGGAAACACCCTATTCAATTCAATCTCATCCACCCACTTGACTCATTCATTTGGTCCCTCACAAAACCCAAAGAGACAAAATCCTACAACTGTATTTTTTCTCAGTTTAATTTTCTGATGTCTATAATAAACTAATGAAAATAAACTATCCCAAATGAGAATTTTCCAGTTAGAAATTTTCAAAATAAATCTGTTGTTGAGGCTGAGAGCATATTAATTTGTCACAACTTATTTTTAGCTTATATTCAAAATTTTTTGAATTATGCGCAGCTTTTAAAACTTTTTTTTTTCCTCCCACCGAAAAAATGTCACCCAAAATGAACATAAAATCTATGGACAAGCATGGAAAAATTAGAAAAACTGAAACACCTGTGAAAATGGAAATATCACTATTAGTGATCAACATACATTGCTAGGGTTTGTTTGAATAGAAGGATGAAAAAATAAGGGAAGAGAAAATGTAAAGAGGATAAAAAATATTTTAGTTTTTACAATTTGTAGTTGAAACAGAAAGGATGAAATGATGGAAAATATATATAAATCTCTATGCTTATCCCTTAATAATCAAGTTTTGTAGCTTGATATTCTGATAAAATAATATTAATTTAATAATATTAAAATTTTGAAAATTTAGATGATAAATATTATCTAAATTAAATTTTTGTATGTTAAATATTATCTCCTAATTTAAGAAATATATCCTAACAAATAAAAAATTATGTTAATTAGATGATAAATATTATCTAAATTAAATTTTTATATGATAAATATTATCCCTTAATTTAAGAAATATATCCTAACAAATAAAAAAAAATAATGTTATTCAAATTTTATTTAATGATAAGAATGAATTAAAGTCCTAGTAATATACTATTCCTTTTTAGTTCTTTAAAAATCTAATAATTTAATAAAAAATTTTCAATTTGGTGAAATCACGTGGTGCAACCACGACATCTAAACCTAACTTTTGTTATATAATAGTATAATATGATATCAGAAATGTGTCATGCATGGCATTTGTTTATTGGATGCCATTTCTAACCAACAACAAAAAATCCATGTCCGTACCATGATTGCTCTGATCTAATAAATAGCTTCGCGCTCACCCTCTAGGCCTCTAGTATATTCTAACAAAAAGAAATCCTAATATATTGGTTTTTTTTTAATCCTAATATATTCTAACAAAATACTATAGAGCTAGCCAACGATTCGGAAAAGGAAATCATTTTGCTCAAACTTTGACCACCGTCCCTCCGAAATCCGAATACGTTGCTTCTCCCGTACAACTAACTCCTTTTCATATAACGCGTATGACCACTAAATGTGAATTTGATCTCAACTTCAAAATTTATTAAAACTTAATGGATACTTTCCTTATAACTATTATTTCAAATGATCCAAAAGAAGAATTAGATCCCAAAAAAGAAAAGAAAAAAGTTTTACATGAGGATTTTTTGGCTTACGGATTACAATATACAAGTCAAGGAATAGAAGAAAGCTTCCAAGAATCTATAACTACTTTCAATTACCAACCAAATGATATGAGCATCGCATATTCAGCATGGGAAACACCCTATTCAATTCAATCTCATCCACCCACTTGACTCATTCATTTGGTCCCTCACAAAACCCAAAGAGACAAAATCCTACAACTGTATTTTTTCTCAGTTTAATTTTTTGATGTCTATAATAAACTAATGAAAATAAACTATCCCAAATGAGAATTTTCCAGTTAGAAATTTTCAAAATAAATCTGTTGTTGAGGCTGAGAGCATATTAATTTGTCACAACTTATTTTTAGCTTATATTCAAATTTTTTTGAATTATGTGCAGCTTTTAAAACTTTTTTTTTTCCTCCCACCGAAAAAATGTCACCCAAAATGAACATAAAATCTATGGACAAGCATGGAAAAATTAGAAAAACTGAAACACCTGTGAAAATGGAAATATCACTATTAGTGATCAACATACATCGCTAGGGTTTGTTTGAATAGAAGGATGAAAAAATAAGGGAAGAGAAAATGTAAAGAGGATAAAAAATATTTTAGTTTTTACAATTTGTAGTTGAAACAGAAAGGATGAAATGATGGAAAATATATATAAATCTCTTTTATTTTATTTTTTTGGTTATAGAGAAGAAAAATGAGAACATGTAAAAAGTTATTTTTATAAATTTATATTTTGCCCATCTTATCAAAAAGGGAAGACGAAACCCAGTCTTTTTTTTTTTTTTTTTACTTTTTTTCCAATGATTGAGTCGCTTCTAAATGTTTCTTCTGCTTTTTGGTAGATATGTTTTCAAAAATGGGGACTGCTGGTTTAGTTTTTGACAGGATGAAACAAAGAACTGTTCTTTTTTTTTTAATAGAAAAACAAAGAACTATTGTTTCATGGAATTCTTTAATTGATGTACAAAACGGAGTTCCTGAGAAAGCAATGGCAATTTTTCAGAAGATATTTCATAAAGGGGTTGAAGTTGAACCGACCATTGCTTCTATTGGGATAGTGGGCCTTGGAGCTCATTATATGTTTGGGCATTAGGCCCATGGCCCAGGCCGAGGATAAGGTTTTGTCTGAGGACGGAGAATCTTTGTCAGAAGGCTGTGTTGACAAATCAAAGAGTCAGTTTTGGCCTTAAGAACTCAACAGGATTGGTCGAGGATAAATGTATCCTCGGCCGACCAAATCCGAGGTCAGGAGAAACGGCTTACTAATGCCCAAGAACCTCCCAAGAAGCTTTGTCGGTATGAATAAACATTGCAGAGACAATAGACCGAGAGGAGCCCTAAAATATCTTAAGAAGAAAGCTGTCACCACCGCATTTAATGTTCTGTAGCTAACTTCCTAGTAGCATTAATGTGGAGAAAACCCCTGAATAATGCATAGTTGGCTGCCCCAAGGCATACACAACCAAATATGGTATCTAATGGGACAAGCGCTCAAGTGGTGACTCAGATAACCAACAAGTGTAGGCTCAAGATGCTCTAAAAGGAACTATATAAGAGGAGATATCCTTCATGGAAAAGGGGATAAAAAATTAGAAGAAAAAACACTGTAGCATTCAAGAACCAAACTTGTAACCCAATTTGAGAATAATATACAAGAACAGTACACCTCGAACCTTGCTGAGGACTATTTTTCTTCAATAGAATCTTATCTCTTTTTGTTCTCTTAACATCTGAATCTATTACAACGTTTGTTTGATCTACTAAAGCCCAGTCTTTCAACCCATTCTCTAAAAATTTATTGTTTTGGGCTTTTTGAGCTTAACTCCAACACGTAGTGGGCTAGGAGCTCAAACCTGGTCCTTACAGCTTCTATTATGGAAAATTTGTTCAAAAATTATTGGATGAATTGAAACTTGGATGTGATGTTTATTTGATGACTTTAATAATATTTCTCTGATGATGTCATAATTACTTTAATAATTAATTAAAGTTTGAATATAGATATTAAATTTATAAAACTAGCAAAATTGACTGATATTTCTATATACATGAGGGAGATTTAATGATTTTCAAACATTTATTTAAAAATTTAATAAAATAAAATAATAACCATGAAAACATTAAAAGTTATGATTAATTTTTGAAGTAAAGTTGAATATCTTTGAAGGATTTTGATTATAATTTTTTTTATATTCCTTTTAAGAGATGGATAATTTAATTTAGTAGCATAGAATTGTGTTAAGTTGTTTTTATATAATAATAATAATAAATAAATAAATAAATAAATAAAATTGCTTTAACTTTACTTCAAGTATTTTTTTTTTAATTGTTGATCAACAACTTGCAAGCTTAGCTAAGTGGTACTGGTTAGACTCTAGCTCCAACTCTGATCATGCCTAGGTTCTAAACCTAATAAGCATGCTTTTCTGATTTTTTTTTTATTAATTAACAAGCATGCATTAACCGCGATTGAACTGTCACCGATTCTACATGAAGCGTATGGTCTAACCGTACAAAAGTGCTTGAACCGTGATTGAACCGTCAATGGTTCTACATGAATCGTGTGGTCCAACCACGATTTAAGGGTTTCATAGGATTTCAAATAAATTTGGTTCTCTATGTTTAAAATTTTAATTTTAGTCTGTTTCCAGTTTACCCAGATCGGACCACTCATTCTGGTCCAAGTTTGATGATGTGCATGAAATATATACAATAAAGTACTTACATATCTACATATTTAGCCTTACTTTTATGTTATTTTGCGAGTAATTATATAATATCTTTGTGTTGCAGGTAACAAGAGCCATGATAAAGTTAAAGAAGATGAACCCAATCAAATATAAGTCCAATTGGAGCAAGGAATCAAAGGAAATTTGCACCAAATCCAAGTCCAATTTGGATTAGGATTCCAGCCTGCACATTAGTTAGTATTTTTGGCATAACGTTTGGCTCAAATGTCCAATCGAGATGATTCAAGTTGGTCTGCAAACTTAACTTAAAGGGCTACAACTTTGTAGTTTACCAAGAGCCCGAATTCTGATGTTAAATGGGCCAAAATCGTCAGTTAAGTGAAGCCTAAAAATCTGGGATTTTCTCCGAACTGGAATTCAACTTGTAATAGGATTCCTTGACCTATTTAAAGGCTCTTTAGGGCAAAATTCAGAGGGGACTGAGGCCAGTGCTAGGGCTAAGGGCTGAATTTATAGGGAGTGCGGCTACTTCTTTGGTTTTCTTCCATGACAGCTAGTTTTATTTATTTATTTTTTGTCTAGTTTAATGTTTAGTATTTTATTTTTATGTTTTCTTTCAATTACCATGAGTAGCTAAATTTATAATTAGGGTTGAGGATGAACCCTTGTTAAGGATTATTAGTAATATTTATGTGATTTGATTTTTCCCACAATAGTTGTTCTTTAATGATTTAAATTGTTCTTGCTTCATATCAATTGACTAAGATGGGATTCTACATATGAGTTCAATCATGTTTTTCTCATGATTTAGGATTTATCTTAATTAATTGAATGTTTGGTTTATTAATTCTTGATTATAAAATTGGATATCAATGGATACAATTTATGATATGATTTTTAGAATTTGATAACATTTCCCTTGTGATTAATAACCAATTGCATTTGATGGGTTTAGACTCATGTCAAAACACTATATTTAATCGATTTTAAGGTTACTTTATAATTAGGTTAATTATGGAAGCCTTAGGTTAAATATATAATCATTAATATCATGCAAGTGCAGAAATAAAAATGTGACAAGATATGATGACCTAGGAAATTAATGAAACATGTTGTTTCACAGATAAAAAAAAAAAAAAAAAAAAAAAAACCCAGGGGGACTTGACCTTATCAATCTCATGGTGAACAGATTCACTTTAAGATAGAGATTTACAGTTTAAATAACCCTATTTGTTATAAAACTAACTACAATTATTGAAATGAGTTCTGATTCCCACAGACATCTCTTATTTTAATCTACTACAATGTGAACCTACAATCCACGACCGCAATGTCCCCTGAATGATTTGAATCCAGTACTCTTGATATCTAGAGAGCAACAACTTGATTCCACCGTTCAATGTCACTACAACAAAATGTAGTTTCAGTGACGAATTTTAGTGAGGAAAATTTTTTCCTCACAAAAAGGTACTATATAGCGACGAAAATTAGATTTCGTCCCTATTTATAAAAAAAATTAGTAATATTTAGCAACGAAAATTAGATTTAGTAGCTATATGTTGTGTTGAACTTGGGCGCCAAGCAAAAAATGTTGGCGCCAAAAAAAAATCAGCTACAACGACAAAATTTGTCGTCGCTAAACGTTTAAGTTTTTTGTGACGAAAACTTTCGTCGCTAAAGGTGTTAGTGAGAACACTATTAGGGACGAAAACTATTTCATCGCCGAATATAACATATAGTGACGACAATAAGTCGTCGCTAAAAATAAAATCATAAATATTAGTACATTTTCAGCGACGAATCTAAGTTCGTCGCTATAGGTACCCAATAGTGACGAATCTGAGTTCGTCACTAAAAGTTTTATACTAATATGAACTCAGCACCAAGCAAAAAATTGTTGCGCCAAACTAAATTTAGCTACAGCGAGGAACCTTTTCATTGCTAAAAGTTTAATTTTTTGCGACAAAACTTTCGTCGCTAAAGGTGTTAGTGAGAACACTATTAGTGACGAAAACTATTTCGTCGCTAAATATAACATATAGTAACGAAAATAAGTCATCGCTAAAAATAAAATCATAAATATCAGTACATTTTCAGTGACGAATCTAAGTTCGTCGCTACAGGTAGCCAATAGCGACGAATCTGAGTTCGTCACTAAAAGTTTTATACTAATATGAACTCAGGTGCCAAAAGAAAAATTGTTGCGCCAAACTAAATTTTGCTACAACGACAAACCTTTTCGTCGCTAAAAGTTTAATTTTTTGCGACGAAAACTGTCGTCACTAAAGGTGTTAGTGAGAACACTATTAGTGACGAAAAGTATTTCGTCACTGAATATAACATATAGTGACGAAAAGAAGTTATCGCTAAAAATAAATTCTAGTTAAAAAGTTCATTATTAGCTACAAATTCGAGTTCGTCGCTAAAGGTATCCAATAGTGACGAATTCAAGTTCGTCACTAAAAGCTTTATACTTATATTAGCTTTAGCCCATATTTTTTGTTTTCACTTTTCCCTTTTCTGGTTTTTCTCTCTTTCCCTCACAGCCCATCCGAGTTCGTCACTTCAACCCTCACAGCCGCTACAGAAATCGGCGATTCGGCTCGCCGTCGACGCCGATTCAATGACGCTTCAGCTCAAGGATGCTAATGCGACGCACCTAGCGACGCTTCAACTTGGCGATGCTTCGACTTGGTGACGCTTCGCTCGACGACGCTAAGGCGACGCACCCAGCAATGCTTCGACAACACTTCGGTGACACACCCAGTGATGCTCTGGCAATGCTTCGGCTCCTACCCAGCGATGCTCCGACGACACTTCGGCTCCCACCTAGCGACACTTTGGCTTCCCTTCGCCGATTCAACCTCCCACTTCCAACCAGTGACCCTTCGCCTTCCCTTCACCGATTCCGACTTCTTTTTTGTCCTAACTACTTCAAGTAAGAGACTCTAAAATTATATTTATTTATTGCTTTTCTTTTTTGGTTTCTAAGCTAATCAAAATTCCATGTTTTGCAGCAAATTTGGGATTGCTTTTTGGTTCAAGATGTAAATTTCATTTTGTACAGAGAAAAGTCAAGGCTTGTTGATAGGTAAAAAATACCCTCCCCCCTTTAATTGTGAGAAGAATCTGACACTATTTTCCTTTTATTACTATTAGTACTTGGAAAATGTAAATTTCAAAATTTTTGCTGTTTTTAGCTAGTGGGTATTGCTTTTTCAGTGATTTTAGTTAAAAATAAACATGGTTTTTTTTTTAGTATTATGTTTTTGTGTAATAATTAATAGTTTAATTCCATGTTGATACCCATGTATTCCTTACAGTCATCAACTAAGCTCCTAACTCTTCTTCATTAATTTTCACAAGTATAATTTTTTCTTTTTTATTGTTTCTGGTAGTTGTATCAGTTTCAAGACTGAAGGACTTATAAATTTAAGTTTTCTTTTGCAGGCTAAATACATATTATTTGCAATATCTTTGGATTTTTTTTCTAAAAGTCGTAAGCTTAGCTTGGGCAAAGAAAGTAAATTCTAGTTAAAAACTTATAAAATTTTATACTTGTGAGGTTGGAAATTGGATTTGTGGTGGTATGTTGTGTTGGAGAAAGCGAGTGGCTTGCATGGTGTTATAAAGTGGTTTAAATACATATTGGGAGTGTTTTATATTCCTTTGAATTATGATTGGGTATTGTTGATTAGATGTGATGAATAGTAGATTTCAGTACTTGTAAGCATTATAATTGTGATGTTTGTAATTGGTTTTCTTGTGGATTGTTGGTTTGAATTAGTATTATTGATTAGATGTGATGAATAATATTTTATTTGATTTAAATATTTGTAAAACTCTATACTTGTAATGTTGGAAATTGTTTTTGTGGTGCGTTGTTGTGTTGGAGCAAGCGGATGGCTTGCATGATGAATAGTATTTTATTTGATTTAAATACTTATGAAATTCTATATTTGTGATGTTGGAAATTGGTTTTGTGGTGGGTTATTGTGTTGGAGCAAGCGGGTGGCTTACATGGTGTTATAAAGTGGTTTAAATTCATATTGGGAGTGTTTTTCATTTCTTGCAAATGTGAATGAGTATTGTTGATTAGATGTGATGAATAGTATTTTATATGATTTAAATACTTGTAAAACTCTATATTTGTGATGTTGGTGATTAATTTTGTGGTGGGTTGTTGTGTTGGAGCAAGCGGGTGGCTTGCATGGTGTTATAAGGTGGTTTAAATTCATATTTGGAGTGTTTTTCATTTCTTGCAAATGTGAATGAGTATCGTTGATTAGATGTGATGAATAGTATTTTATTTGATTTAAATACTTGTAAAACTCTATACTTGTGATGTTTGTAATTGGTTTTGTGGTTGGTAGTTGTGTTGGAGTAAGCGAGTGGCTTGTATGATGTTATAAGGTAGTTTAAACTAATATTGGGAGTGTTTGAGTATGCAATGTACATTTGTTTAAATATTAATATAGACTTGTGCATTCATGAATGGGATATTGTGCATAAGTTATCCTTATTTTACCTAAGTAGCTTATAGACTTAGATGTTAGAATACATTATGCATGAGTTGTCCTTATTTTGCTAAAATAGCATTCACCTTGCAATTGTAGTCAAACATGGATAAAAGTTAGATGACAATGGGTAAGACACCTGATGGCACATTAAGTCATCCATATATTGAAGGGGTCAATGCATTTATTAATTTTACAAAGGTAGTTGTGGACTTGAGTGGTAATATTCCATGCCCATGTATTCACAGTGTGAATTGCTATCGACAATCTCTTCATACTGTGCGTATCCATTTGCTTCATCGTGGGATTATGCAATCTTACATTAATTGATATAATCATGGAGAATCTTGTGTATTGAACGAGAACATTCATGATAATGAAATGTAGGATAATGATCATATGGATGGTATCAATGCCTTGGTAGGTGACCGAATTAAAGGGGAACCAAGAAATGTAACCGAAGATGAGGAGGTGTGTCATTTTGACAAACTTGAGGAAGATGCAAAGCGTGAGTTGTATCCAGGTTGCACTGATTATAGTATCTTGAAGTTTGTTATTGAGATGTTGAATGTAACGGTAATGACCAACTTGAGTAATAAGGGGTTTGATATGATGCTAGAATTGCTGACAAAGGTTTTACCGAAAGATAACTTGGTTCCAAGGTCAACTTATGAAGCAAAGAAGATATTACATGACTTGGACATGTCATACGAGCATAAAGATGCATGCAAAAATAATTGTGCACTATTTTGGAAGGAAAATGAAAACCTTGATAAATGTCCGGTGTGTGAGGCGCCTAGGTACAAGGATACACGTGCCCAAGGTAAGAAGATTCCTCATATGGTATTGTGTTACTTCCCATTGACACTGAGACTGCAGAGATTGTACATGTCAGGCCAAAGAGCTAAGGGCATGAGATGGTATATAGACAAACGTGTGGATAATGGGATAATGAGGCATCTGGCTGATAGTGAGGAGTGGAAGGAGTTTGATTTGCAATATCCTAATTTTGCCCTCGAACCTCACAATGTAAGGTTAGGGTTGGCTATAGATGGATTTAACCCTTTTGGGAATATGAATAACAACTATAGTACGTGGCCTGTCATACTTATCCCCTATAACCTATCGCCTTGGCTGGTTATGAAAGAGCCATATTTTATGTTGTCTTTGCTTATTCCTGGTTCCTATCAACCGGGAAATGAGATTGATATTTACTTGAAACCATTGGTTGATAAGTTGAAGGAGTTGTGGGAAGAAGGTGTAGAAACTTATGATACTTATAGTAAAAAGCATTTTCAGATGCGTGCAACTTTGTTGTGGACAATACATGACTATCCTAGATTTGGTAATGTGTCCGGGTGGAGGACAAAGGGTTGTCATTCTTGTTACACTTGCAATGATGAACCATATTCAGAAGCTTTGGAAAGTAAAATTGGATTCATTAACCATCGAGCTTATTTGCCTATGGAACATCGTTGGAGACATAGTCGGTTGCATAATAATTTACCAGAGAAATGGAAGAGATTTTTAGAGTTACAAGTGGGAAAGATACAATAGCAGCTAGATAGAATGCCAAATATAATTTTAGGAAAGTATCCAAGTAACAAGAAGAGACAACTCATTGGGGAGCCAAATTGGTCAAAGGTAAGTATTTTGTATAAGCTTCCATACTGGAAAAATAAGAAGCTTAAGCACAACATTGATGTCATGCATGTGGAGAAGAACATTATGAGAGTACATATGGTACTTTGTTGGGCATTAAGGGGAAGAACAAGGACACTGACAAGGTACGAATAGACTTGCAAAATATGAACTTCAGGCACACGTTGCATTTGAAACAACGTCCTAATGGATCATATGACAAGCCTCAAGCTTTCTTTTCATTAAGCTCCAATGAAAGGGATGGTTTTTATAACTTTTTGAAATCAGTCAAGTATCCGGATGGCTATGCAGCCAACATATCAAGGTCAGTGAATGCAAAAAATGGTAGATTATCTGGTTTGAAAAGCCATGACTGTCATGTGCTACTACAACGAATTCTTCCAATTGGGTTGCGAGGGTTTGCAGATAAGGACATTAGTATTGTAATGTTTGAGTTGGATAACTTCTTCCAAGACTTATGCTCAAGGACCCTAAAGCGGAGTGAATTGGAGAAACTAGAAGAATGTATAGTTCTTATACTATGCAAGCTTGAGAGGTTCTTTCATCTAGCATTCTTTGATGTTATGGTCCACCTTGCTGTTCACTTGCCTCGAGAAGCAATTCTAGAAGGCCTGGTACAATATCGGTGGATGTATTTAATTGAAAGGTAATTAGATCATTTGATGCATTCATCAATTGCATCTTTCCCACATGGTATAAAATGACATATTGTGCGTATTTTTTCCTCATAGGTACCTTGGAAAATTGAAAAGATACATTTCCAACCGAGCTCGACTAGAAGGTTCGATTGCAAAGGCTTACATTCTTAAAGAATGTATTAACAACTGGTCTTTGTATATTGATGGGATCGAAATTGTACATAACCGAAGAGAAAGAAATGAAGATTTTGGTGAATCTAGCTAAGGATTGATAGTTTTTTTCACAAACTGCCCAACCTACAGGTGGTAGGCGAAATGATGGCGACTTGTCTCGTGCATTGCTTGACATTGCTCATTGGTACTTGTTGTACAATAGTCCTGAGCTAGATATTGTTTGATCAATTTTTGAATATTATTTGCAATGATTAGCTAAAAATAAATCACATTATGTTTAACAACGAACACAAAAGCACATTGCATAATCCTACTAGAAAAGTCATAACTCAAATCCAATGACAAGAGTTTCCCAAGTGGTTCAGAGAACATGTAAGACATTTGAAATTTAATCACACACTAACAAATTTAAACATTTAAATTTATTCGTCATTACTTATTACTAATTAATATCACTTGTGTCATTATAGATGAATAGATTGAAAGTTAACGAATCATCAGAAGCTACTAAACAGTTATGGTCATTAGCAAATGGTCCTAAGCCGTATGTGAAGAAGTACACAGTTTGTATGGTCAGTGGTGTAAAGTTCCATACAAGGGACCTAGACAATCGTCGTGTAACTCAAAACAGTGGTGTATGTACCGAAGGGGACCATGAGGGAGAGGTGCACGACTTCTATGGTCATGTGTGCAAAATTTGGGAATTAGAGTATATGTTTCACCATAAAGTTGTTTTATTCCAGTGTGAATGGTACAACACTAGTACCAATGGTCGATGGAGAACAATAAGAACCGATGCACACTGCACGAGCATTGATGTTACAAGTCGATGGTATCAAAATGATCATTTTATACTTCCTAGTCAAGCAAAACAAGTTTTTTACCTTCAAAATACCAAATTGCATGACCCTTAGAAAATTGTGCAATGCATCCAACATAAAGGAGTGTTTGATGTCCCGAAAGTCGGGGGTGGAGAGTCCAATGATAATACAGAATATAGTGATGCATTCCAACAATAAGCAATTGTTGATGTTGTCACTATCAATGTTAAAGACAATATTATTAAGTATTGTATGGGTGATGTTGAAACTGAGGTGGTTCATGAAGGTGGAACTTCAGGAGACGCTAATCAAAATGAAGAGCATGACATACCTGATGTTGATTTTGATATGGATTATGATATGTAGAATTCATAACAATTGTCTTAAATGTTGTGTGTTTGTCTTAAAGTTTTATGCTTGTTTAAGTAGTAATTGTTATTGAGATGTTTTGTACTTATCTTGAACTTGATATGGATATTGATGTGGTCATTTGTTATGTTGAGTTAGTACCAATTGTGTTCAAATTTAGCACTTGTGAATTGCTTGATATGGATAATGGTGTGGACTATGATATGTAAAGTTAGTAGTAATTGTTATTGAGATGTTTTGTACTTATCTTGAACTTGATATGGATATTTGATGTGGTCATTTGTTGTGTTGAGTTAGTAGCAATTGTGTTCAAATTTTGCACTTATGAATTGTTTAATATGGATAATGGTATGGACTATGATGTTAAGTTAGTAGCAATTGTACTTATCTTTCATGTCAATACATAGTTTCAAAAAATGCCAAAAAAGGCCAAATACACTCATAATATACTGAGTTATGAGATGGCAAGATTGGATAGAATGAGGCAAAACCAAGAGAGAATTGATACTTTGGGATTGAAGCACATCTCAACTTCTCTAAAGGATTCAGCTCAGTCCAATTGTGCAAAAGGGAAAAGAAGTAGAGCTAGTGTTGTGGTAGATGATGATTATGTACCACCTATTAGTAGCGATGAGAATGATGTTGAGTTATCTAACTCTTTAATCCATAAGGTACAATAGATGTTCCATAGGGTACAATAGATAATAACATTGTTGTTCTATTATTTTTACTGACTTTGTTGTTCCATTATATGTATGTTTGTTAGTTACAAATGGTACCAGGATGACTTACACGCTCGCGAGGTGAGGCATCTATTCCGGTGGTCCAATCTATGGTTCAATCTACGGAAACACCTCCTGAAGCAAATCCTTTCGCCCAAAGTTATTCTAGTGTGGAGGCTACCGACGCATTAACTACCACGACTAGTAAATTACATAGAACATACTTAATTACAACTACACCCAGTCTTTACTATTGAGATTATACTTAATGTACATAGAATGTATAATTTTTCAACATTCATAATTTTTAAATAGGATCTACTAGCAAAAATACCTGTGGAGCAACACGTGGTATAGCAATACGAGCACTTGTTGAAAAAAGTGATAAACTGCCAGTACATATAGCTGCAGAATATAATGCTCCTGTTAGGAAGAATGCGTGCAAGCTTATCAATCAAATTGGCGTACAAGTGCAAAGTAATTTGTCCAGTTACAACGTAAAAAATTGGAAAAGTGTTGATGCTGCTACTAGAGATGTAGTGTTTCAAAATATCATGGTAAATTTACATTGATAGCGTATAACTCATCTTTGTTGTCACTAAGCATATTAAATTCATATAATAATATTTTTATAATGTATATATACTTCATTTTACAAGATCAGTTTGAGCTAGAAGGAGATTCCAACTTGGTAACGAAAACAATAAATACAAAATGTGGAAGATTATTGAGTTGCAACTCTAACAAGTTGTATCATATTTATAAAAAGCTCGTACAATCCCATGGTGCTGACTATGCAGAAAGCCACCACACCAAAGAATGCGATACTTGAGTAGTGGACTGGACTCGTTGAAGGGAAATGGACCAATAAGGACTGGCTGGTAAATTATTTATGCGTATATTATTATTATCCAATATTTACTATATTATGTTGTCAAATGATTAGATTAATACTTAGATGTAGTAAATGTATATTGTTTTATTCATGATCTAATAAATATCCTGAATGTTCTTTATTAGGAAAAATGAAGAACGAACTCTAAAAATAGGAGCAAAACTGTAAGCAAACATAGATGCGGGACAAAGGCACTTGCTGTTAGGGTTGATGATGAGGTGTGTGTTTTTTTCATTTTCTTAAACCTTAGTATGTTACATGTTGTGATTAATTAACTATAACTAACTAACACTTGAATGTTAATTAATTAGACAAATAATAATTGCGGTCAAGTTCTTGAATTGGCAAAAGTCTACAAAGATGTTCATTTCAATACAAATACAAATAAATGGATACACCATGAGAATGAAGCGACATATGTATGTGTATCATTCCATTCCTATTATTCCATCCTTATCTGTTTGTAAAACTATAACATATGTAGTATTAATGTTGCGATTGTTTTTTTTTTTTTTTCTCTTTCATTGTCAAGATCCTAATGCAATTCCCCTTACACAAAAGGACATTTCAAACTTGGTTTTTAAGAAGAAATCTGGTATTGTAAAAGGACTTGGCATGAGACCTTCCTCTTCTCTAGTAACCACTGCCTCATCTAGTTCTTCGGTGGAGTATATTCATCGGTTAGAAAATGAGATAATTGAGCTCAAAGAGGCAAGAGATAGGGAAGAAGAGGAGCGAGTTAAGGAGTAAGAGGCGCGAGCTAAACAAGATAAGGTCCAAAAGAATATTCTTAACTTTTTGAGGAGCAAAGGTTATGATAACGCTTTTACCTATGGGGGTGGTTCATCTTCAAGTTAAATCACTTATTGGTTAGTACTTTATCTTTAAGTTAAAACACTTCATTTTTATGTATCATTTGAAACTAATTCCTTTGATATCTTACTCTATATACTTCCCATATATGTCTATATGTTTATGCCCAAATGCTATGGTTTAGCAAAATGCTACATTGATTTAGTTAGTTGAGTGGGCCAAGTTAGAAGATAATATGGCCAATTGCAAAGCATTCATCAAAACATTTTTTTTTTATAGGTGCATAGCATTTATCAAAACATGGGTTCCTTTGATGCTGTAGTCATCATATTAGTGCTCAAATACATTTCTATGGTGTGATTGCTATTCCAAACCAACTAGACATTGAAGGACATAGCTCCACAAATCATGGCTGACCCCTGCCTCTATGTCCTGCAATGTACTGTAGGTTTTGGGAGCCAGAATTGACAATTAGGAACTATGCAATATGCACATGATTTTTAATGCCTGTGACCTTTAGCCACCAGCTCTCTCTATCTATTATTATGCACATGATCCTATGGCATGATGTTTATATTTTGTTTGGGCAGATTGTTTTAAGATAATGAAGGCTCTAAAACTAATTGTATTATATTACACTTGATGATTTTAACGTAGTGTTTTTATATTTGTGCAGATTTCTTATTAGTGGCTTTGGGGGGATTTACTTTTGACATTATTTGAAGACATGAGGACATCTTCCGTTTGGTTCTAATTATATTATGCAACATTTTTTGTATTGTTATAAAACATCTTAAGTTATTGTATGTGTTGCGAACAATTATTGTATGAAAGGAGTTTGAATTGGATATTTGTTTTAATTTTAACTTGTGGAATGTACGGATCAATTTTTTATAAATGTGTTGTTGAAATAAATGTGTTAATCAAATGTGAGGTTTTAATAATGTAATGACAGGTTACAGGTTAATATCAACGCTATGAAAATAATAAAAACAGAAAATACATTTTAGTGACGAATTTTTTCGTCACAAAAAATACATTTTGTTATAGTGTGTATGTGAATGATCACTGATAGTGACTTGAAAGGGCAATAGTTGCTAACTTTTTAGATCTCAAAATGAGTAGCTCTAAAGTCTTGGAAAACATGCATCAAAATTTTCTTATATACTTATTGGCTTAGGTTAGAAACCCTAATTATCGGATGGGCTAATGGTTTGAATATTTGATTCTAAAAATATGAAGTTTGATTGGTTGAACTTCAGTTTTGATCAGTCAAAACTATTAAAATTTCTGATCTTTGAATCACTTGAAATCTTATTTTTGCACACTGAATTGCAGTACCTTGAGCATAGTCTAAACATTCTTATAGATTATATGAGCTATAACTAGACAAGTTTTTATTCACTTGTTTGCGAACAAACTATACCAATTTAAAACCTAACAACATCGAAATAAATTCTGGATTGAATTTTTCCTAGTTCTAACACAAATAATCTTTAAAAAAAAATATCTATGCAAAAAGCATTGGTCACTCAAACAATCAATAAAAATACAGAATTCTTAGTACATGGAGTCAAGGTATGTATTACAATGCAATAATATAAAAACAAAAAGATATGTATCACAATGCAATAATATAAAGATAGAATCATATAAGCAGTAAAGCAAGTGAACATAACATAATAAGTCTGATACCAAATATAGAGTTACAACTCAGCTCAAAACAAATAAAAGCATAGCGTATCAAGACTAGACAAAATAATATACAAAAAAAACAAATCCAAATAAAAACATAAAAGTTCTCCCCCTAAAACCTTCAACCCCCATAAAACACCAACTCCCCCTTTTTGGAATGCATTGCCAAAGGCATACACAATGGCAAACTACATATAACATACGTAAAGGAGATTATTCTTCTTTCCTATCATCAGTGTCACTCCTAGTAACTTTTATCAAAAGGCAAAATGGGTAGTAAAGGATGTAGCGAAGAAAACGATGGTGTAAGGAACTGGGAAAACAAAGTGGAGAAAATAGTATCAAGAGAGTAAGGTGGACGAATGAGCCAATGATTAAAACTAGATAGGCAAGCCAGTTGAGGTTTCTTAATACTAGATAATTACCTACCATGAATGCTACGGAGACCATTGTTAGAGCTAACCCAAAAATTGGCACAGCGAACTTAAAGGCAGCAATAATCAAGTTAAGATCACCGAGTTGTGCCCAGATGAGAGTGACAACAACAGCAATGGCACTATACATAGCTATGGTGTTGCAAATTACGAACACTTGGAACATCTGCTTTTCTAGAAAATTTGCCACACCTCCAGAGCCGTTGTAACCACCGGGCACCGTGAAAGACGCTGCAAAGGTTACAGTAGCCACGAGGGTTGCAACCAACAAGAGAGTGCCAACTCTGTCCTTGTATTTGTCTTCGCTGTGTAGCTTCAAAGGAGGCATCATAATTGGCATGTTCTTGCTCGTAGTGCTTCGAGGAGCTCGTGGGACGCCGGCATATCTCAAGGCTTCCCGTGTCAATTGCTGCATGGTGAACAAGAAACTTTTTGTTATGATCATATTGTTCATTTCTTGGAATGAATAGGAATGAATAGCACCTCTCTCTCTCTGTCTCTCTCAAGTATAATGTAGTCCAGATTGTAAATACTAGAAAGGATTATTTACAAGAACAGCAGCATATAGGTCTCACAAATTTGAGGGGTAATTGTATATATTTTACCGTGTCATATGATATTTTCTCCAATACCAAATGTTTATGTGATTAATAGCATAGTTAGGAATTTGACTTTTAAGAGCTAGATAAAAATGAGATTTTTTTTGCAGTACATATTTTAAGTACATCCCTATTATGTACAATAGTCTAAAACAATATTGTACTATTTAATACACAAGTTAAAGTACACTCACCATTTATCGATTCAAAATAATTTTATCGAGTTCAATCCTCGGAGATTTGGAAAGGCTCATTAGAAGTTGAAGTTTCAATATTATAACCTAAAGGTATATTGCTTTTAGATTATTCTCTTCTTTTCTTTAGAACAATGAGTTAATAGTTTTTCTTCTTAAAAAAAGAATTAATAGTTTTTAACTTTCCATAAATCTAGTTTTTAAATTAAATTATATAACTCATTAAATATAATTATTAAGAAAAAAAATCATTAATTCATAAAAAAAATACTAATAGATTAAAGATTTGTTAGAAAGTCGACAAATAATTATTCAAATCTTAATATATATGAAAAAATCTAATCAAATAATCAATTACATTTTATTTTTAAAAAAATAACGATCAATTATTTGCTTAGCCAAAAAATAACGCTATACTATTATTTTTCTATATTATATGATGTATTATAGTTTAATAATATTAGTTTTTATATATACATTATAATGTTATGTAGTATAATATAATTTTTTTTTCTCAGCAAAAAATTATTTATTATTTTAATAAGAAATAAAGTAATAGCATTCTCAGAAAATTATTTATTATTTTAATAAGATAAAGTAATAGCTGGCCACTACTTTTGTTGATGAAAACTTAATTTTAACCATACACGTGGTGCACGGTATCTTGGAAATTGGAGCAATGCAGACCAGTTGTCTGCATCATAAACAGCTAAAGAGAAAAGAGAAGGGGAAAAAAAGCAAGAGCAAATCAAACTTAACCTTAACACAGTGAGTTTATAGTTGAGAGAGAGAGAGAGATGCAGATCTTTTGCAAGAACTAGGTAGAATAGTTTGCAGTAACGTGATATTGTAATTTTTCTAGGATAAAAAGTAGAGTTACAATGATTACCGTTCGTAGCCTCCTTCTGCAGTTAGTCTAAAGTAAGCCAGAGAAGTTTGATGGGTCCGGTTAATGAATACCGCATATATTAACAAATTTATTTTTAAAAAATTTTTATCGAAAATTGAAACTTTTTTTTTTAAATAGTATGTTATTGTTTGCACTTAGAATATACATTAATAAAACTCAAGTTTTATAAAGATGGAGGACGGAAAATTAGAAAATAATTGTTTCTTTATTTGTTGAGATAATTGTTAAAATAACAACTTATGATAAAGATGGAGGGCGGAAAATTAGAAAATAATTGTTTCTTTATTTGTTGAGATAATTGTTAAAATAACAACGTATTTATCATAAGGTTGTGAAGATCCAATTATTTTAATCTAGTAATATATACTTCTATCAATTTATCGCTAATCAGACTATAACATAGTTTCTGCTTAAAAAAAAAAGAAAAAGAAAAGAAAGAGAAGAGAAAGATAGTATAAATGAAGGTAAATGGTTTATTTGGATACCACTTGCTGAAATTAAAAATTTTATTGTTGAAAGTATTGTAAATAAAAATAAAAATTAGTTAAAATAATATAGTAAGCTCGTGAATAATAGTAAAAATATGCTGAATAGTAAATAACTTATAATTTTCATTGCTTTCTAAACATACAGTTTGACAAAGATTATTTTTGCCAACTTATTTTCCTATTTAACTTATGTTACTACTATTTAAAAATTTCACAGAACTTTTTAATATTATTCATCAATTTAACAAAAAAAAATCAATTTTAACAAAATAAACGAATTTCAAACCGATTTTAAATGTGATTTTAGACACCATTATATATATATATATATATATATAGAAAATATATTTGAGTGGGGGGGGGGGGGGGGGCATGGTACCACCATGTGACACACACAATTAAAAAAAAAAAAAAGAGAATGAGAAAGACATTAATGAACGTTGTTTGGTTTAATTCTAGCACTAGACAATAGATGGGACAGGAAAAATCCCTGTAATAATTGTATAATGTGTCTAAAAAAATTTGCTACTAGAAAAGGGGTTTAGATCAAGGGTCACATGATTTGCAACTGTATAAAAAATAAGGATCACATACCTCTCGAAATGAGGGAAACTCCACAGTACTATAGTCACCAGCAACGTCGAGAGCTGTCTTGCCTAAATTATTTAACGACTTCAAGCTTACTCTTTTGTCCCATGTTAAAATGCTCACTACCTTAGGATGCCTTTGCTTGGAGGCCAAATGCAAAGGAGTGTTTCCAAAATTGTCTTTTTCATTGATAAGCATTTCAAGGTTATCTCTTTTGAGCATATAAGCTACCGCTTTGGCTTTCCCACTCACAGCAGCTACATGCAAAATGTTCTGACCGTTTTGGTTGAGCAACTCGCTCATATCCGGATATTGTTTTAGAAAAAATTCAATTACCTCGATATGTCCTTTTTTGGAAGCTGTGTGAATTGGAAAAAAGCCATTCAGGTCCATTTTATATCCGCAGTCTGATGCTTTTTCTAATAAGTACTGAACCCCGTCAAGGAATCCTATTGATGCCGCATGGGAAAGGGGAGTCATCCCTGTAATATCTTGGTTCGTGATGAGATGTGGCATTTTTCTCAAAACAGTATCTAGGATACCTGGTACACAAATAATAAGAAGAATTATAATTGAATTGAGTGAATTGAAATTTTGGTAATAGTGAAGAAAATAAACTATGTTAATAATAAGGTACCAAATATGACATTTACATTTAACTACTTGGCATAAATATAAGATGCAGGTTTTACCATATATTGTTTGCTAAAAGCCTTTAGGCTCTATTCTTAAAAATAAATTTGGGTTTGAATCTCTCATCCTAAAAATACAGAATAAACAAAAAAGTAGTGTTTGTGAAGAAAGAAAATTACCTATGTTCTTTGTAGTAAAGGCACAAGAAATGGTAGGGTGCACAATCGATTTGCCAGCCACATTTCGCAGGCAAGGGAATTTATTCAACATGATCTCCAAAAGTTCAACATCTCCTGCTTCGGCCGCCATATATAGAGGAGACTTGTTTTCCTTATTTATCGAAGAACAGGTCACCACTGGTTCTGTCTCAACCAAGAATCTGGCCACCTCATTGTACTGGGTTTTGAAGGTCACCTCTTGGTACTTGTTCATCAAGGCCAAGTGCAGTGGAGTATTCCCCCTCTTGTTTTGCTCCTTCAGTGGTTCGAAGCTACATTGAGATTCCTCCAGATGCTGGTATGATGCTGAAAGCAGAAGTTTAACTATAGGAAGATGCCCAGCACTTGCAGCAACATGCAGAGCAAGGTCACCAGCGGAGTTCTTTCTCATGACAAGTTGTTGGCACCCTTTGGTCTCGAGAATCACTTTTACAGCCTTCTCATGGCCCGAGCTTGCTGCAACATGAAGGATTGTATTTAACTTGGGGCTTGTGTCGAAGAGGTGAGAAGATTCCATATCTCGTGCTTTTTCTATGAAAGCAATGTTCCCATCTTTTAAAGCCTTGAACAATTCTGGATTCATGTTTGTAGCTGTGAAGAACTCATCATCATCGGAATAATCATCATCATCATCAAATTCATCATCATCATCATCAAAAGAATCGGGCATTTGAAACCCAGCGCGCCTACCGTTTTGGGCCACGTACCCCATTGGTTTCGGAGGAAGGAAAAATTTGGGCACTGGCATCACCGATGGGTTTTTAGCTACATTAACCTTCGGGAGATCTTTCTTCATTTCAGCATCAATGGTAACATCTTCCATTGGCACCTTTCTCTGTGGGATCTCATCGGGGGTGCTGGAGATTGTACTTGCCATTAATGATTTTCGGAAGTAAAGAAGCTCTAGCTAGTAAATTAGGTTTTCTATACAACTGAATAGGGTAGTTCCACGCTAGAATCCCTGCTTAAATAGATCTCCGGGAGCAATGCATGTGGCCTCTTTTTCACTTGTGTGGAGCCACTCCCATGTGAAAAAAGAGACAATTAGTGGGTGTAGTTTCCTAGAAATCATCACTCGTATCTCAGTTTTTATTCGATTCTCAAAATCGTGAGCCCCACCAATATAACATTTGTTTGGCTTGATTATCATTACTTCATTTTCATCATTCATTATTCAAAAGATTGAGAATGAACAGTGTGGAATGAAAAAAACTTTTTGGTGTTTTTTGATTATTGAGTAATGAGTTAAATGTCAATTTAGTAGTAATAAAACACAACTGGTGAGACCCAATAATAAGACTTGTCACCCTCAAAAGTCTCGGCTAGCTTCTTCCTCTCTTTCTTTCTTTTTCTTAAGTAGACCCCTCGTACTCCAAAAAAATTTACCATGCGTCAATGCGAGTCCTCTTTTCCACATGTGTGTAGTCTACTCTCGTGTGAAAAAGGAGACACAATTAGTGAGAGTGTGAGACCCATTAACAAGACTTGCCACACTAAAAAGTTACAGCGAGCTCTTCTTCTCACTTTCTTTCTTTTTGTTAAATGGAGGTTAAGTATTTGTTTGACAAAAATTATTTTTATTAAAGGGAGATCTTTCTTCATTTCAGCATCAATGGTAACATCTTCCATTGGCACCTTTCTCTGTGGGATCTCATCGGGGGTGCTGGAGATTGTACTTGCCATTAATGATTTTCGGAAGTAAAGAAGCTCTAGCTAGTAAATTAGGTTTTCTATACAACTGAATAGGGTAGTTCCACGCTAGAATCCCTGCTTAAATAGATCTCCGGGAGCAATGCATGTGGCCTCTTTTTCACTTGTGTGGAGCCACTCCCATGTGAAAAAAGAGACAATTAATGGGTGTAGTTTCCTAGAAATCAATCAAATCACCACTCGTATCTCAGTTTTTATTCGATTCTCAAAAATCGTGAGCCCCACCAATATAACATTTGTTTGGCTTGATTATCATTACTTCATTTTCATCATTCATTATTCAAAAGATTGAGAATGAACAGTGTGGAATGAAAAAAACTTTTTGGTGTTTTTTGATTATTGAGTAATGAGTTAAATGTCAATTTAGTAGTAATAAAACACAACTGGTGAGACCCAATAATAAGACTTGTCACACTCAAAGAAGTCTCGGCTAGCTTCTTCCTCTCTTTCTTTCTTTTTCTTAAGTAGACCCCTCGTACTCCAAAAAAAAATACCATGCGTCAATGCGAGTCCTCTTTTCCACATGTGTGTAGTCTACTCTCGTGTGAAAAAGGAGACACAATTAGTGAGAGTGTGAGACCCATTAACAAGACTTGCCACACTAAAAAGTTACAGCGAGCTCTTCTTCTCACTTTCTTTCTTTTTGTTAAATGGAGGTTAAGTATTTGTTTGACAAAAATTATTTTTATTAACTTATTTTATTATTTAGTTTATTTTTATTATTAATAGGTCTCGCTATATTTTTTTGTACTATTGATGGGTCTTACGGTACTATTTCAGCTAACTTTTACTTTTATCTACAGTACTTTTAACAAAAAAATTTCAATTTCAATAAACTAAACGGATCTCAAATAGATCCTAAATGTGATTTTAGACTCTATTTAATGAACATTGTTTGATTTAATTCTAGCACTAGACAATAGTTGGGACAGGAAAAATCCTTATAATAATTGTATAATGTGTCTAAAACAAAATTTGCTATTAGAATCCATAACAGATGTGGTATTTGTGCTAAATGATATAATATAGTACATTTGGCACATTAAATACCAAAGGTAGAGCTTTATTAGATATGTTAAACGTGTCAAATTTTTACAACATTGAATAATAATATTGTAATTTTGTCACAGCACGGACGAATACGACATTTATGTTTATTTTTTTTGTTCGACTTGTCATACTCAATAGTCACGGGTAGCTCTTCTTTTTCACTTTCTTTCTTTTTCTTGAATAGACCTCCCGTGCTTTGGAAAAATAAAAAATATACCATGCATCAATACACGAGTCCTCTTTTTCACATGCATGGAGTCCACTATATTTCATTAAAGAAAAATTTTTAAGTAGGATTAGAATATAATAAAATAATGTTCTTTTTATCTCATATTTATAATAAATTTTATCATAAATTTAATAAACGACATCATTCTCAATACTTCAAAAATTCCTAATAATTATTTCTCACTAAAAAGTAATCATCACTCATAAGTCATACCTCAGTTTTTTACTCGTTACTAAAAAAACGTGAACTCCCAGAAAGGATTTTGAATATCTTGCACCCGGCATATGCCGGGTACAGCATATAACTTCTAGAAAGGACAGAAAGAGCCTCTTTTTCTTCAGCATCTTCCTCTTTCTTTCTTAATATTTTTTTCTCTTTTTTCCTCTTTCCTCTTTCTTCCTTTTTCTTTTCTCTTATTTCTTTACGCCTTTTTTTCTGTCTTTTTCTTTTCTATTTTTTCTTCACGCCTTTTTTTCTCCAGCTTCATCCTCTTTATTTGTTTTCCTTTTGTCTTTCTTTCTTTCTCTTCTTTTCTCTTTCTTCTTCACGCCTTTTTTTCTCCAGCTTCTTCTTCTTTCTTTCTTCGCCTATTTCTTCTCTCAACTTCATCTTGTTTCTATCTTTCTTTCTTTATTTCTTCTTTCAAGATCTGTGGTTTTTGTTTTGGTGGGTTTGTCTGGTACTTTCTACGGGTTTATTTGTCTTAGTATTTGTGGGTTTTATTTCGGTTAGTATTGTATTTTAATCGTGATTTGAAGCCCCTGATTTGATTTTAATGGTGGCTTCCCTTCGTTTTGTTTGGGCTCCAGAGAAGAGAGGGAAGCCAGCTGGGTAAAATAAATGAGGAAATGACGGCAATAGCAGGCGACAAAAAAATGCTAATAAGTCCAACATGTTAATAATCAATGCCAAAATTAAGCCTAAAATATAAGACAAAATGCGATATTGAATAATTTTCAAAGTGAAATAAAATGAGTAATGTAAGAGCCCAAAATTTGGGATTGGGTCCTATACAATGAATTTTGTAGAGGGAGAGTCCTATTATCAATTAATCTTGCAGGACACAGGAAAAGAGAGATTCGTCACACCATAACACGATAATGGCATTGGAAAAGTACTTGGGACTCAGTCCGAGGTTCAACACTCGTATTTATAAGGCTCTAAAAAGTTTGACTAGGTTACAACTCTGTCTTTCTCTCTCTTGTTTACGTATTTTCATCCTCTACTAATTCTATGGGGAAATTCTAATAATAAATTTTATTATAAATTTAATGAGCGAATCTCACTATAATTATAAAAAAACAATACAATTCTTTAATACTCCAAAAGTATCAAAAAAAAATTACTCTACACTAAAAAGTAAAAATCATCACTCGTAAGTCATATCTCAGTTTTTACTCATTACTAAAAAAAACGTGAGCTCCACAGAAAGAGCCTCTTTTTCTTCAGCATCTTCCTCTTTCTTTTCTTAATATTTTTTTTCTCTTTTTTCCTCTTTCCTCTTTCTTCCTTTTTCTTTTCTCTTATTTCTTTACGCCTTTTTTCCTGTAGCTTTTTCCTTTTTCTGTCTTTTTCTTTTCTACTTTTTCTTCACGCCTTTTTTTCTCCAGCTTCATCCTCTTTATTTGTTTTCCTTTTGTCTTTCTTTCTTTCTCTTCTTTTCTCTTTCTTCTTCACGCCTTTTTTTCTCCTATTTCTTCTCTCAACTTCATCTTGTTTCTTTCTCTCTTTCTTTATTTCTTCTTTCAAGATCTGTGGTTTTTGTTTTGGTGGGTTTGACTGGTACTTTCTACGGGTTTATTTGTTTTAGTATTTGTGGGTTTTATTTCGGTTAGTATCGTATTTTAATGGTGATTTCAAGCCCCTGATTTGATTTTAATGGTGGCTCCCCTTCGTTTTGTTTGGGCTCCAGAGAAGAGAGGGAAGCTAGCTGGGTAAAATAAATGAGGAAATGACGGCAATAGCAAGCGACAAAAAATGCTAATAAGTCCAACATGTTAATAATCAATGCCAAAATTAAGCCTAAAATATAAGACAAAATGCGATATAGAATAATTTTGAAAGTGAAATAAAATGAGTCATATAAGAGCCCAAAATTTGGGATTGGGTCCTATACAATGAATTTTGTAGAGGGAGAGTCCTATTATCAATTAATCTTGCAGGACACAGGAAAAGAGAGATTCGTCACACCATAACACGATAATGGCATTGGAAAAGTACTTGGGACTCAGTCCGAGGTTCAACACTTGTATATAAGGCTCTAAAAAGTTCGACTAGGTTACAATTCTGTCTTTCTCTCTCTTGTTTACATATTTTCATGAGTCTTTTGGTTAAATATTACCAAAATTAAAATATTTTTGCATCATAGGTACTGTTTGAAGTTTTTTGGCAAAATGAGGAGAGAGGTTGAATTTCGGCAACAGCGTTGCCGAAATTCAAAAAAAAGAGGAGAGAGAATGAGAAAATTGGAGGAGAGAGAAAAACTCGAATTACGGCAATGGTATTGCCGTAATTCCTCCGCCCAATCTGCCCAGGTTTGTGCGTGTGAGAAGTGCAATGTGTGAGTGCCAAAAAAAAAATCTCACAATTTCGGCAATACCATTGCCGAAATTGTGGGGAAATTTTTTTTTTTTTTTTTTTAATTTGTGGCAATGGTATTTCGGCAATACCATTGCCACAATTGGGGGGAAATTTTTTTTTTTTTTTAATTTGTGGCAATGGTATTNAATGAAAATAGAGTCTTTGCTAAATATTGCTAAATTAAAACATTTTTATATTATAGGTACTGTTTGAAGTTTTTTGACAAATGAGGAGAGAGGTTGAATTTCCGCAACAGCGTTGCCGAAATTCAAGAAAATGAGGAGAGAGAATGAGAAAATTGGAGGAGAGAGAAAACTCGAATTACGGCAATGGTATTGCTGTAATTTCTCTGCCCAATCTGCCCGGTTTGTGCGTGTGAGGAGTGCAATGTGTGAGTGCCCAAAAAAAATCCGCACAATTTCGGCAATACCATTGCCGAAATTGTGGGGAAATTTTTTATTTTATTTTATTTATGGCAATGGTATTTCGGCAATACCATTACCACAATTGTGGGGAATTTTTTTTTTTTTTTAATTTGTGGCAATGGTATTTCGGCAATACCATTGCCACAATTGTGGGGAATTTTTTTTTTTTTTTAATTTGTGCAATGGTATTTCGACAATTGAAACAATTTCAGCAATGCGATTGCCACAATTGGAAAAAAAAAAACCCACAATTGAAAAAAAAAAAGAAAGAAAAAACAAAATTTCCCCAATTGTGGCAATACCATTGCCGAAATTGTGGGAAAATTTTCCCACAATTTCGGCAATGGTATTTCCGAAATTGGTTGGGTTTTTTTTATTTTTTTATTTTTTTATTGTTTACTCATTGTGGCAATGGTGTTGCGGAATTTCGGCAATAGGAAAAGATAAGTTTTTCTTTTGGCAATGTCATTGTTCCATTTGAAAAAAAAAAAAAAAAATTTCCAAATACCGTTTGGTATTAATTTTTTTTTTCAATTGTGGCAATTGAAACAATTTCGGCAATGCGATTGCCACAATTGAAAAAAAAACCACAATTAAAAAAAAAAAAAAAATCCCCACAATTGTGGCAATGGTATTGCCGAAATACCATTGCCACAAATTAAAAAAAAAAAAAAATTCCCCACAATTGTGGCAATGGTATTGCCGAAATACCATTGCCACAAATTAAAAAATTTTTGGCTTTCAGCCGTATAAGAAAACTTAAATCACTGTTCATGGTACTGTGCGGCTACTGTTTAATGAACAGTAGCTGCACTGGTTGACTTTTGTCAATGAACAGTACATTTGTGCACTGTTCACGGATCCACAATTTTCACTTTTCAGTAACTTTTTCATTAAAAATGGGTCCTACGATACTATTTACACATTTAAAAATTATTTTGCTACAGTATTTTCAGTTTTCAATTTTCAGTTTTCAGCTACATCCAAACGGGCCTAATGTGGAGGACGGTGTGATGTTGCTGAAAGTCTCCTCTTCCAAAGAGTTATCCACTCTTCGTTGGAGATCCCCCCAATCTCTGTGGTCCTGTCTTCCAAAGAGTCTGGCTTTTTTTTATATAATTTTTTTAATTTTTTTTATAAAAAAATTTCTTAAATAAATATTTAGTGCACACAATTATTTTTATTTTTAGATTTTTTTTTAAATTGAAAAAATATTGGTAATTTTTAAATTTTTTATAAATTTTATTAAAAATAAATAATTTAATGTGTTTATACATATATATATATATATATTGTCGGTGGAGTGTATATTGTCATGATTGAAAAAGACAAAATAGTTGTTAAGTCTCATTATCACAACGATAAATAAGTTTCTTACATGTTATGTAGGCGGAGTGTGTTTTTGTCCTTCTGTCTCAGCAAACCTCTAACGTGGAGGTGATAGGGAAGACTCTAGGCCCCAGCTCTGTTATTGAAGGATGAGAAGAGAGAAAAAATAAAAATTACAAAAGTAATTAAGTGTGGATTTAGGTATAAATTAAAAAATCGGTTTATTTTATTATTTAATTTATTTTTGTTATTATTTATGTGTTTAATTATAATTTTTTATATTATTTATTAGTCTCATTTTATTTTTTAGTTAATTTTTACTTTTATTTAATTTATAAAAAAATTTTACTTTTACTTACAGTATTTTTAACAAAAAAATTTTAATTTTAATAAAATAAGCGGTTTCTAAACAAATCTTAAATAAGTTTTACAAACTTTATCCAAAAAAAAATAATTACTCCCAAAAGTATGAGTATTTTATTCTAAATAATGTAAAATATGGGATGCATTTAACAAAACACTACGTATATAATGTAAGTTAGTGAAGTTTGTTATTCTGTTTCCCTTTCCTTTGACGTGAAGGGTAAGTTCAAGTAGAAAACGTTAGTGTTAAAAAATGTCCGTAGATTTGAATAGTGGCTTCTAGGCCTCTTTCATGCACACGTGTAAGCTTCCTTCTTCTTCTTCTTTTTTTTTGAATATGTGTAAGCTTCCTTCAGTGAGTCTTTTGGCTAAATATTGCCAAAATTAAAATATTTTTGCATTATAGGTACTGTTTGAAGTTTTTTGGCAAAATGAGGAGAGAGGTTGAATTTCGGCAACAGCGTTGCCGAAATTCAAGAAAAAGCAATGGTATTGCCGTAATTCCTCTGCCCAATCTGCCCGGGTTTGTGCGTGTGAGGAGTGCAATGTGTGAGTGCCCCAAAAAAAAAAATCCCACAATTTCGGCAATACCATTGCCGAAATTGTGGGGAAATTTTTTTTTTTTTTTTATTATTTGTGGCAATGGTATTTCGGCAATACCATTGCCACAATTGTGGGGAATTTTTTTTTTTTTTTTATTTGTGGCAATGGTATTTCGGCAATACCATTGCCACAATTGTGGGGAAACTTTTTTTTTTTTTTTTTTTTATTTTTATTGTGGCAATGGTATTTCGGCAATACCATTGCCACAATTGTGGGGAAATTTTTTTTTTTTTATTTATTTGTGGCAATGGTATTTCGGCAATATCATTGCCACAATTGTGGGAATTTTTTTTTTTTTTCAATTGTGGGGTTTTTTTTTTCAATTGTGGCAATCGCATTGCCGAAATTGTTTCAATTGCCACAATTAAGAAAAAATAAAAATAAAATTTTTTTTCTAAACGGTATTAGGGAAATTTTTTTTTTTTTCAAATGGGACAATGACATTGCCAAAAGAAAAACTTATTTTTTCCTATTGCCGAAATTCCGCAACACCATTGCCACAATTAGTAAAAAAAAAAAAAAAAATTCCCCACAATTGTGGCAATGGTATTGCCGAAATACCATTGCCACAAATTAAAAAAAAAAAAAAATCCCCACAATTGTCGCAATGGTATTGCCGAAATACCATTGCCACAAATTTAAAAAAAAAAAAAAAAAATTCCCCACAATTGTGGCAATGGTATTGCCAAAATACCATTGCCACAAATAAAAAAAAAAATTTCCCCACAATTTCGGCAATGGTATTGCCGAAATTGTGGGATTTTTTTTTTGGGGGGCACTCACACATTGCACTCCTCACACGCACAAACCCGGGCAGATTGGGCAGAGGAATTACGGCAATACCATTGCCGTAATTCAAGTTTTTCTCTCTCCTCGTATTTTCTCATTCTCTCTCCTCCTTTTTCTTGAATTTCGGTAACGTTGTTGCCGAAATTCAACCTCTCTCCTCATTTTGCCAAAAAACTTCAAACAGTACCTATAATGCAAAAATGCTTTAATTTTGGCAATATTTAGCCAAAAGACTCTCCTTCAGTCCCATATAAGCCTGTTTAGTAAATTCAATTATTTTAAGAATCATGTCAAGAGGTTTGTAATTCAATTGGTAATTTTCAGTATTTTTAAAAGAGATGTTCAATGTTCAAATCTCAATACAACATATATGCTCCATGGAGTATAAATAAGTAAATGAAGTGGAAAGCAATAAATATTTAATAATGAGTGATATTTTTAAAAAATTAGATCTCCTAGAAATTTATAATATAAAAAAGATGTAACCTTAGAACAGCTTGAACTCATCCATTAAATATTATATCATATTTTTTCCAATATGACTTTTTTCACCCCATGAATACATTACTTCTGCTAGCAATGTATCCTGAAATGATATTGTCTCTGTCTAGATGCCTTTATACTTATCCGAAATCTTCGCTGAAGCCTTCTTGGATTTCTTTGGGTTGCACCGCTGGTGCCTTGCCCTTTTTTTTCATGTCTGCCTTGAAAGGTCTTTTATTCATATTAGTCTACAATTGGCTTTTGGTAAGAGGATTAGTTGGTATATCAATGTCTTGAAAATAAACAATATTTTGAAAATAAACATTCCTTTGCAAAGCTTCTTTAAAATTCATTTTAAAAACTTTTCTGTCAATAACTTTCCGTAAAATTCTTTTGAAATGTTTTATAAGAAAATTATTTTTAAAATTTAAAGTAATAAAATAAACTAAACAAACTTTTCCCTTTACACCTTTGTGCTCTCGCTGAGTAGTGGCATAAGAGAAATCATAGTGAAGTTCATCAATGTCAGAGTGACTGGAATTCAAAAAATTCACAAATTCTGCCATGATTCTATTCATTTCGTAAGTATTACTATATCTCTCATTCTGCGAATATGTGAAATAGAGATTCTCCATAAAGTTTTTCATCAACCACTATAATAGTCTGGAGGAAATCTGTCAGGGACTTGTGATTAACTTTATCTGTTAAGAGATTAAATCTATCTTTGTTCAAGAAATTACTACAATTAATGTTTTCTTTAATGATTAATAAAGGGAGATCTGTCAAAACTTCTTTTAATAAAACATCTTTTATATGAGTTTTTTGGATTACTGTAAAGGGTGTAAGTATGCCCTTTATTATAATTTTACTTGGTATATCCATAGTTGTCAGTATCGTACGATACGCGATAGGTATCGTACGATATGTATCGTGTGTAAAAAGTTCTGTATCGTATTGGCATATCGTAAGTGCTCATGAATCGTACGATACAATATGCGTATTGTATGAATCGTATCGTATCATAAAATCGTACGTATCATACGATACATATACAAATGCTTTAAAATGAGATTTTTTGTTAAAATTTGTACTTTTATTTGCATTTAACAAGTTGTTAGACTTGTTTTTAACACAAAATTATTAGGTTACTTAATTTGGCCTAATAAAATAACATATTCATAAGTTTTTCTCTCTTCTCTTTCTCCAATAAAATTTGGACTACACAGTACACACTTACACTTCACTTTAATATTTGTAAATTTATTTTTTATACTATGGATAAGATATTAATTGACAATATAATTATTTTTAATTTTTGTCATTATTGTTATAAGTCCAAGAAACTAGATTGCCAAGAAGAATTTTTTTTTAATTATTAAAATAAAAAGAACAAGAAGAGACAGTAAATGTTAATGACGATGAAGAAAATTTTAATGAAGAACTAAGTTTGCAAAATGATAAACATGATAATAGCATTGAGTTAGATTGGGTTTATTAGGCAATATGATGAAAAAAATAATTATTTTTGGGTCATTTGTAATATATTCTCGCTTTTGAATTTAAGCAATTTGAATGTATATGTTATAAACACATGCTAATTTGATTTATTTAATTAGTTTGTTAAATATTATTACATAAGTGATGAATAAATTAGTCATTAATTGAATATATTTAAAATTGATAATAAATATACCATTTATATATGTATATCTATAATTTTTCGTAAATTTTATTAAGTGCTTGTGTATCTTACGATACACGATACGATACGATACACGATTCGAAAAAATCAAAAATCAATTCACGATACGATTCACATTTTGACAACTATAGGTATATCTATCAAATTGTCAATCCATTCATAATGACTATCAAACCATTAGTCCGTTCATAATGACTAAAAGAAATTGTAAGCATAGTTTTATAATTTATATGTTTTTCATTAGAGTCTTTCTCGGTGATTGTACTATGTATGTGTTGGTGCCTTTGCCAAAAGAGTCTGACATTTTTTTTTTTAATTTTTACAATTTTTTATAAAAAATTTTCTTAAATAGATATTTCATATATGTCCTAATCTCACCCTATAATATGTATTGTCGATGGAGTGTATATTGTCGGGATGGAAAAAGACAAAATAGTTGTTAGGTCTCATTGTCACGTCAATAAATAAGTTACTTACATGTTATGTCGATGAAGTGTGTTTTTGTCCTTCTGTCTCAGCAAACCTCTAACATGGAGGTGATAGGGGAAGGTCCACTCTAGGCCCCAACTTTGTTATTGAAGGAAGAGGGCACATAAAAAATAAAAATTAGCAAAGTAATTTACTGTGTATTTGAATACAAATTAAAAAGTCGGTTTATTTTACTATTTAGTTCATTTTTGTTATTATTTATGTGTTTAATTGTACATTTTAATACTATTTATGAGTCTCACTTTGATACTATTTATGGGATTCACTGTACTATTTTAGCAAACTTTTACCTTTATCTAATTTATAAAAATAAAAAAACTTTTACTTTTATTTATAGTATTATTAGCAAGAAAATTGTAATTTTAATGAAATAAGCAGTTTTTATAAATAAGTTTTACAGACCTTGTCAAAAAAAATTACTCCCAAAAGTATGAGTATTTTGGGTAAATATTGGGTATTTTCGGAGTATCATAAATGCGTACTCCTTCCTCTCACATGAATTGTAGGTCCCAATAAAATTAGATTTTCAAAAAGCATATGATAGAATGGAATTGAGTTTTTTTATGAAGGTTCTCAAGGCTTTGGGCTTCAATGAAAAGTTCTTCAACCTCATTTTTCAATGCATCTCCACAGTTTAATACTTTTTGTTACTGAATGGTGGAATTTGTCAAAGTTTTAATCCTAACCTTGGCCTAAGGCAAGGTGATCCTCTATCGCCATATCTTTTCATTCTTGGAAGCAAGGTTCTTATGAGACTTATTAACAGAGAAGTTGATCAAAAAAACATCTCAACATTTAAAGTGGGCAGGACAGCTCCCTCCATTTCTAGACTTTGTTATGTTGATGATGTGATTATTTTCTACAAAGCAAAGCATTCTAAACTACTTAGTCTAAAAAAAATGTTTGGAAAAGTATTGCTCTTGGTTTGGCCAGCTTATAAGCATAGAAAAGTCTGGTGTTTTCCCATCAAAAGGAGTTAGTATTAATTTTTTGTGTCAAGTAAAATGCTGCTAGGGTCTTAATTCCCTTCCCCAAAGTACCACTTATCTCGGAGTTCCCCTGTTTTTATCCAAGAACAGGTCCAATGATCTGAAGTTGGTGAAAGAAAGACTTGAGAGTAAGTTGAGTAGCTGGAAGGGCAGGAATCTGTCATGGGCAGGGAGAGCAACTCTAATTAAATCTATGGCGCAATCTATTCCAACATTCACTATGGCTGCCTTGCAGTTCCTCAAGAAGTTATGCAATCAATTATATTCAGTGGTCCGTAAATTCTGGTGGAACCCCAAAACTAAGTCAGGTCATTTATGGACTCCTATTGCTTGGTCTACTCTATGTAGATCTCAGAAGGAAGGTGGTTTGGGTTTTAGGAACTTTTGGGAGTTCAATCAAGCCATTCTTTCCAAATTATCTTGGAGGCTTTTGTCGGGTAAGAACTGTCAGTGCGTCAATGTTTTAAAGACAAAATATAAGGTGAGACACAATTGGTTAAATCATTGCTTCTTGGGTAAGGCTTCTCCGGTTTGGAAAAGTTTGTCAGGTGTTAAGCATCTCATCTCTAAGGCAGCTTGCATGTTGGTGGGGGATGGTAATTCCGTAAGGATTTGGGAGGATCCTTGGGTGCTAGATCTTCAAGGGTTCATTCCTACTCCAAATAATGGAGTCGACCCGAATGGTATTATTTTAGTTTCTTAGCTTTTTAATTCTGATTTTTCTAGTTGGGATGTCCATAAATTATATTGGTGGTTTGAAAATTCCATAGTTGATCTTATTTTAAAAATTCCTATTTTTCCAACTAGTAACAAAGATCGGTGGGCATGGACTTACACAAGCTCTGGGGAATTGTAAGTTAAGTCGGTTTATTGGAGCTGCAGGGAATCTATGCATCATAATTTTGACCCCTTTGGAATTGTATTTGGAAAGCTAAACTCCATGAGACGCACAAAATGATGATTTGGAGGATTGCTACAAGGTGCTTGCCTACTAAAGATAAGCTAAGCATGTTTGTTGATATTGGTGATGTTTACTGTCCCCTCTGTAGGTTGGAAACTAAAACCTCCCTTCATCTTTTTGCTCTTTGTCCAGTAGCTAAGGCAGTGTGGTTCAATAGTAAATAGGGGCTGAGAATGGATTCTTTTGGATTCTTTTTAGAAATGGATTTCATTCAATTTTTGTGTTCACCCCCATTTACCAACCAGCTTAGTCAGAAGAATGATTTCTTGTTATTTGGGCCATTCTTTGTGATGGATTTGGAAGCTAAGAAATCAAGTGAATTTTGAAAACCTTTCCTTGAGATGTGATGAATTAATAGCTAGAGTTTGGAAGTTATTTATGGAATTTAAAATCACTAGACTGGTTGCTCCTGCATCTGTAAATATCAATCAGCCTTTGCAGCCTTGGTCCCCTCCAAGGCGTCTATCTGTTAAAATTAATGTTGATGTAACTATTGGTCCAAATTATTCATCCTTAGCCTTGGTGGCTAGAGACTGGAGAGGGGATTTGGCTTTTGCTTGCTCTCAAAAAGTGAAAACCACCTTCCCTCTCCAGGCAGAGGCTGAAGCTGTGAGATGGGCTATCTCTTTGGCTGCAAAATTGGAGGCGGAGAATGTTATTATTGAGATAGATTCTAAGATTTGTCAGGATGCTATTCATGAGCTGATGATGCCCCCGCCTTGGAGAATTGCTTCTATCTTAGCGGACATGCAGTCTCTTCTTGTATCTTATGCTAATGTGTCTGTCGTTTGGGTTCCTAGGCTAGCTAATATGGCAACTCATTCCCTAGCTAAGTGGTCTCTAGCTTGTAATTTTTTTGGTTCTTTTGATTGGGGTAGCTGTCCTTCTTGTTTTGCTTTTGTAATTAGGAAGGAAAGGCTAAGCTAGCCTTTGTTTGTTTTTTTGTTTCTCTATTCAATAAATTTTTCTTTCCATAAAAAAAAAAAACAAAAACAAAAACAAAACAAAACACAATGTATATAATGTAAGTTAGTGAAGTTTGTTATTCTGTTTCCTTCGACGTGAAAGGTAAGCTCAAGTAGAAAATGTTAGAGCATTCGCATCAGTCTGGCTAAATTTTTCCATCTATTTTACACTAAGAACCTACTTTTTCTATTTTACACTATCACTTTTTCAAAACACACACATCAGTTTATCTATTTTACAATCTACTCTATTTAAATAATATTATTTATTCTTTTTTTATTATTATTTATTAATATCTCTATGTCATTTTTATTTCTCTCTTTCATACCGTATCACTCACAAACACTTGCACGCATCACTCCCTTTCTCAGTCCTCCCTCAACTACTTCCTCTCTCAAACACTCACAAACGACGGCAGATTTGGCAGTAGAGCAGTAGTAGATCGATAGCAGAAGCAGCAACAGATCGGTGGCAGTAAATCGGCAGTAGCAGATTGGCGGCAACAGCGGCTCCATTGGGTTTTTCACGTGGGTTTTCCGTTGGGTTTGGTTTTGATTTTGGTTTGGGATGGTTTTCCGGTGAGTTTGAATTGATTTTGAGTTGGGTTTTCTAATTGTTTGTGTTGATTTTGGTTTAATTTTCTGTTGATTTTGGGTAAACTTTGTGGTGGATTGCAACTATTCAAGTGGCTTGTGTTGATGTTGGTTTGGTGGTGGTAGGTGGTGGTAGGTTGTGGTGGTAGCGGTGGACCGGTGGTGCTGGATTTGTGGTTGGTGGTTATTCTCTGCTTCTTCCTTCTTCTTATGTTCTGCGGGGATGTTGTGAATGATGGCGAAGAAATAGTCTGACAGTGGAGAGAGAAAAAATAATAAAGAATTGTTATACACAACTACAGTAACCATACATATTTGCACAGTTACTATAACTAATGTGTAAATATGCATATTTTTACCCCCACTGATGTGAGTAGTTTTTTAGAAAAATTGTGTAAATTTTTTCACTTTTTGTATTTTGGAAGGACTAGTGTGGACGCTCTAGTGTTAAAAAATGTCATAGATTTGAATAGTGGTCAAATATGCTGTTTCTAGGTCTCTTTCATGCACATGTGTAAGCTTCCTTCAGTCCCATATAAGCCTGTTTAGTAAATTCAATTATTTTAGGAAACATGTCAAGAGGTTTGTAATTCAATCGGTAATTCTTAGTATTTTTAAAAGAGACGTTTAATGTTCAAATCTCAATACAACATACATGCTCCATGGAGTATAAATAAGTGAATGAAGCGGAAATCAATAAATATTTAATAATGAGTGATATTTTTTAAAAACTCGATCTCCTATAAATTTATAATATAAAAAAGATGTAATCTTATTATAGCTTGGACTCATCCATTAAATATAATATCATATTTTTTTCCAGTAATAAGACCAAACAAAACCAAAGAGATTATGGAAATATCCCTATCCAGTCGATTTCTTTTAGAGATAAAATTATAAACATCCAAGTAAAAAACTTTAATTGTTGCATATAATATAAACTGAATTCATAAGTTACTTCTTTTGGGTTATAAATTGACCACAGTTAATTAATTCAATTACCTAAATTGATTAATTATTTAAATTACATGCAAAAATGTGGAGGCACAAACAAATCACCAATCTAAACCAAAGTGCAATGGAAATTAAATTTGACATGGTAATTTGTTAACAAATGGAGAAAACCTTCATCAGCCAAAAATCCTTCCGGGTGAATTTCAAATCACCACTCCTAAGAATCCACTAATTAAGAACAAACGATTACAATTATAAAGAATCTTACCACTGCCCACCCTATCTTAAAATATCAACCTACAGTTGAACATTTGCTCCAATCTCCAATTGGACTTGATCTTATAGAAGACTTTTTCCTTCTACACAACTCCCAGTACGTGACTAACACCAACAACTTGAGATTTGTTGTTGGATGCAAAGTTCTTCAATCCACGCTTATAAATCTGAAAGCTGCTTGGTACATAACCCTAAGGCGCACAAAAGTCACAGCAACGTCACAGGAGCATGTATAACTGCATATGTCTCTGTGTTTATCTTTCTGTATGATAACGACTATAAAATAAGTCTTTTATATCTCTGAAAAACTTAGGCACAAAACCCTAGAAGGCCTTGGTCATCATGAGTGGAAAACATATCTAAATAGTCGAAATCTACATTTCTCAATAGATTGAGAGGTATCAAGGCAAGTATTGTGGTTCATTAAATCTCAATAAATCAAGAGTTGTTGAGCTATGTATCTAGACTTTATGTTTTGTCTTTTTTGCACTGAAGCTTGGGTAATCCTCATAACTTCAATCATACCACTTGATTTATAAGTCTTATGCTATACTTGTACCCACTTAAAACCATGGATGGAGCCACTGTTGGACGACCCCAATTTTTTATTATAAATATTATATATATATATATATATATATATGTGGGTATTAATTTTAGCAATTTTGTTTTATAAAATTACACTTTGCTCCCCTTAACAATATCATTAATTCTTTTAAGAGTATTATTGTAGTCACAAACATTTTTACAACATTTTTACAAATTGTTGAGGTATCAAATTCTTATTGGTTAGCATTTGGGCCACCACTTACATTGTTTTTTGACTTACCAATAACCACTCATAACATTAGCAATTATGGGCAAAGTTTGTAGATCTAGCATTTTCCTAATTTTAAATACTATAAAAAATTTATAGATCTAAAATCTAAAACAAAATCTACAAGCCCAAAAAAATTAATCTAACGACAAAAATTACCAATAGTAAAACTAAAAAAAAATTAAGTTTAATCAACCAATTTTGGGTTGCTGATGAATTTTATGGGTTTGTGCTTATTTTCGTATTTGTTGTGGGTGTGTTCAAGGATAGAGTCAGACCTTAGATTTAGGAGCGGCTTTGTTGCTGGTTATTTGTGGTAGCTTTGGCCTCTAACTCTGCTGCCTCTTAGTCACTAAGGGTTTTTTTTTTTTTTTTGGATGTGTGAGCTGCCGGGTAAGAACAATATTATTTTGTTTAAAATTTTTTAAAACAAAATTCTCTAGCTTCATTAACAAACCCAGAAAATGAAAGGGTAAGAAAGAATGAGATGAATCGTTGCCGCCCTAAACAGAACATTCTTGTATTTTCCACACATATTCCCACATTTCATCTAAATCTCCCCCTTTTTGTCAAGAATTGACAAAGATAACTCAAACAAAGAGTAAAAAAGGTCAAGAGAAAATAGACAATCAAGGAAACACAAAACAATTCAATTCTAGAGAAAATAGAGACAACTCCCCCTATGCAAAGGTTAAAAAAATTTCTCCCCCTATAAAAATTGGAAAAACAAAATAAGTTTTGGGAAAAACAGTTTTGGGGATAAATAAAGACACATAAACTAAAGTTAAAAACTAAGGTGAGGATACACATGAAGAAAAATATTCTCTCTTTCAATAAATGCAAACATGACACTATGTGACTCATAAACAGTTGCATGAGTAGAGAAAATATGTGCACATTGATTATCCATCAATCGAAAATCCGGAAAAATCAAAATTTTGAAAAACAGAGCATTTTAATGCGGAAACTCCTTAAAGCACATTGTTTTATGAAAGAAGTGCATGAGTATAAGATGAAATTTTTTTTCAAAAACACTTGAATTCAACTCAAATCTTCCAAAAACAAGTTTTGCATCAAAATCAAGGAACATATAATCTTAGATGGCCACAACAAGATCACACACAATATAATGTACCAAGTTTAGCAAAGAATAACTTGTGTTGTGTGTGCAACTAGCAAAAGTTTGAGATACATGTGAGGTGATATGTGAATAGTAATCAATCACAATCTCTACAAAATTCATCACATAAATTTGAAAAAGACTATCACCTAAAGAGTTACATCATATAACTCCTACATTTCCTAGAATAAAAGCTTGTAGTCATGTAAGTTTCTTGATTTGCCTCATAATGTACACACCAATTTTATTTAATCAGAAACTTATTAAAGATAACCAGGATAATATACACATCAATTTTAGCATTTAAACCGAGGCTACACCTTATGTTCTTTTTGTGCATGTGCTACACTTTTTCGAGTACAAAATCTTACTATATGCACTATGGTGTTCATGATTAGCTAGTAAACAGCGATTAGATGGTTATTTATGCCTTTCTCAAAAAGTTCAAATTCGACAGTCAAAGACATGTGACTTTAAGATCAAGACAAAGTGATCAAAACTATAAATATCTTTCCCACACAACATGCACTACAAAATTCAAACTAGTAAACTGTAAGAAATAAGCTCATCAAAGCTAAACAAGGTACATAAACATGTTATGTAAAGGTAATATGACCAATCTTGATTTCAAATCCAAGATCTATAATACAAAACACTAAAATTTTTTTGGTTTAAAAAAAAATTTATGACCAAAAACAAAAACCACATATTATGCTAAATGAACAATACACAAGCAATGCATGATAGTGCTAAACTAAGCTATAAAGGGTACACAAATAAGAAATATCAATTTCTTAATTAACCCTTGAGTACATGTACAAATTAGTACATGCTCATACAAAATCAGAAAAAGTTTAGCATTTATATAACACATGCTATTTAAGTCTCTCCACAATGTTAAGCATGTTCTAAATCAAGAGAGAGATATCATAATTCATGTAATCTTCAAGAAAAATAAAACAAGACTTAAAATAAAATATTTTTGTCTTTTTGAAAATTTTCAATGTTTTTGGATTTTTTTAATAAAAAAAAAAACCTAAAAAACAAAACAACCAAAACAAAAACAAAACATGTCCACAAACAATTGAAAGAAGTAAATCAGGGACAAGTCAACAATACTCACATTGGAGAATCTTTTCTCACCCATATAGCACAAGTCTTTGGCTTTGTAGGTGAAAATCTATGAGAAACAGAGTGTATTTGTGGAATTACACTAATGTTCTGAGAGAGATTGAAATCCTGCAAATTCCTTTCATAAGCCAACAAGCTCAAATTTTTCAAAAGAATATGAAACAATTTATATGGACTTATGGCGGGAGAAATATCATCACAAATCCTAAATTAAAACATAGAATGCTTAAATTTCAATTTATGACAATTAGGACGAATATGACTGGAGACACCACAAAAGTGACAAACAAGAACAAATTTAGGAACATTAGTATTCCTAACAGCAAATCTAGTCTTAGATTTTGGTTTTTGCCTCAACAAAGAACAATTTGGTCTAATATGACCAACAACACCACAAAAGTGATAGGTAGGCACAAAAACAGATTTATTATGCTCTTTAACAGTAAGTTTAGACATAGGTTTAGAAATTTCAGCGTCTACATTAGAACTTTTACCTTTGTCTAATCTAGCAAAATAAGCATTTTCTTTATTATTTCTTTTGAAACGAGGGATATAAACTTTTTCAGTTTTAGGCTTAAAAGAAATAGAAACACTTCTTTTATCAATAATAGGCTTGGCATTAGTCAAATTTTCAAGTTTAGCTTTAGATTCAACTAATTCTTATTCCAAACTTTTCATCTTCTCATCTTGAGAGAAAATTTGATTTCTCAAAAATTCATTCTTTTTATTAGATTCATTTAATCTAACAATCAATTCCTCTTTTTCAAGATTAGCTAATTTTAACTCTTCCTTGAATTTCTTAGCAATTTTCATAGATTTCTATAATTCATTATGGAGAGTTTCACAAGCATCAATAAGATTAACAGAAACATGAGAAGAAATATGATCAGGAAGACACTTCAAATTATCCATGACAACATGGGTCAAGGATCAGCTCTTAGATCAAAAGATCTAAAACAAGAGAGCTATCCGCTCTGATACCACTTAAACAGTTTTTAGACCCCTTAAAACACAATTAGATTAACCTAGTTAACAACCCAAGTTATTACTTAGTCCAAATTCCAGATCTAGGTTATTACAATCAAACAATCATATCAAGTATAGCAACGAAAATATAAATAACACAAAGATATGATCACCCAGGAAAACCAAACCGGTAAAAAACTTGGGGATGATTTAACCTACCTATCCTCAAGGTAAACCTGAATCCACTATGAAAGAATTGAAATTTTACAATAGCGACTTAGACCACTAACATCCTATTACTACCCATCAATAGAAATTTACTGACACGACCACGTGCAAGCTCCGAGATCACAGACTCTTTCTTTCTTGGATTCTTCCAGCAAGCACAAGCACTCCCACTTGTGTATCTTTAAGCTCTTATTACAGTAACTAAATGATCATCAAGTTCTTGAACGAATCTCCTTCTTGATAATCCTAATCTTGTGTGAAGGAAAGCTCCTCACAGATCTCACAAGAGATTCACACAAACAGCAATATGAGCAACAAAGACCTTAGAAAGGTTTGGGTACAAAACCCTAGATATAAAAGAGGCACTCTCTTCTTTCTCTAAAAAGTCTCTTAAAAACGTGCTTAGGGTTTTCTTTATATAATGAGAGAAGTAGAGCTGAAACCCTAATCCTTAATGGGCTTGGGCTGAGTTGAAAAATTCTGCAGAAAAAAAAATCTGCACTATTTTCGATCAATTGAGCCTAATTTTTGATCAATCGAGCCAGGCAGATTTACACAGTAAATCCTACAGAACACTCCATTCCAACTTTACATAAAACACATCCTTTAAGCAAGTCTAAAATAATACTAACAACCTATTTTGATCAAGGTTTGTCAACATTACACATTAGAGTTCTAAATACATTAGTTCCTAAGTCTTTAGAACCTAATAATCACAATAAAAAACAGTAAGACACTTAAAATTATCCATAATAACAGGGATCAAGGATTAACTCTTAGATCAAAAGATCTAATACAAGAGCTACCCGCTTTGAAACCACTTGTACATTTTTAGATCCCTGTAAACTAAATTGTTTAACCTAATAAACTAACCAAGTGAATACTTAGGTTTATTATTCAGATCTAGGTTAAAACAATAACAATCAAATCATGTAAAGCAGCGGAAAATAAAGAACACAAAGATTTGATGACCCAAGAAAACCAAACTGGGAAAAAACCTGGGGAAGATTTAACCTAGCTATTCTTAAGGTAAAACAGATCCACTATGAAAGAATTGAAATTTTACAATAGCAAGTTATACCACTAACATCTTATTGCTACCTTGAGTAGAAAGTTTATTACCACGACTACGTGACAGCTCCGAGTCCACGGACTACTTCTTTCTTGGATTCATAGCAACTACAAGTACTCCCACTTGTGTTTTCTTTAAACTCTTTATGCAACAACTGAAGCAATCACCAAACTCTTGACATCAATCTTAATCTTGATAACCTTAAGGATGTATGAAGGCAAACACCTCTAGATCTCATAAGAGATTCATACACACAACATATCAACAACCTTTAAAACGTGACTAGGGTTTTTCTTTTTATACTAGAAGCAAAACATAAAACCCTACACGTTATATGGGCTTGGGCTTGAGTTGGAAAATTCTGCAGAAAAACAATCTGCATGAGTTTCGATCGATCGAGTCTAATTTTCGATTGATTGAGCCTTGCAGAAATTGAATAGTAATTTCCTGCAGTTACTCGATTCCAACTTTACACAACATACACACGTTGAGCAGCGTAAAACTAGACTAAAATGTTTTGATCATGGTTTACCAATATTACACATTGAAGTTCTAATACATTAAGAACCTAAAGTATTAGAACCTAACAAAAATAATTAAAGGAAAAGCCAAGCAACCTTCTGTTGTTTCCTGTTTGTTAGGCTCAGGCTTTGTTGGCTGCTGTTATTGAAATCTACATAAGAATCAAATTTTCTATGAAATCTTACTTCACAATAATAATATAAATGCCTACCCAGATGGTAAGTTATGATTGGTGAATGGTTGTTTTTACAGGAATCTATCAATGACACCTTTTTTTAAAATTTTTTATTTTTTATCATTCACAACAACTTGCTAACACAATAACTTGTGAAAAAAAATATTTCTATACACATTGATTCTTTTCTTCATAGAATATTTATGCTTCTAGTTATAGTGCTCACGCAAAGTCATGTCAACCCTAACACAATTTGTTTATTTATCAGGTTATGTGAGTCATGTCGTGTCAACTTATTTAATAATATGTAAAAGTTGAGTAATTCTGACATGATTAATAAATTTATCATGTTCATATTGACCTATAAAGTCAAATACTCGTAAACAATCACCACATGTAAACATGAATTGCAATCGTTAAAAAAAACAATAAAATTATGTGAAAAAAGAGAAAGGTAAATTAGTTGATGAAAGGGAAAACAAATGTTAGGAAATACTGACTTCTTCTTACAAAAATATATAAATAAATACAACTTATTGTATACACACCCATGAAAATCATGAATTCAAAAGGTTAAAAAATACTTTTTTTTTTTAATGGAAAAAAAAAAATCTACTTATGACTGGACCAACTCAAAACTGTTTATCATTACGTAGGGAAAGATTGTTGTTGCTATTTAATTTTCAGCAACTTGCGTTCACAAATGTAACTGATGATATAGATGGTTCAATTCCTTATTATCAAAAATAATTGGCCACTCACATGATCATCATAATTCATGATGATTCACATGATCATAAAGAAAAATAACCGAATTAATAATTATCATTATACCCATTATCTAAGTGAGAAAATGACTTTTTTCAATTCCCACCTAAAGTCTCTTTTTTCAACTATCAGATTCAATTATGCGCCCAGTAGAAAGGCCACTCTATATGTTTGTGTTAGGCTCTAAAGACTTAGGAACTAATGTATTTAGAACTCTAATGTGTAATGTTGGCAAACCATGATCGAAACAGTTGTTAGTCTTGTTTAGACTTGCTCAAAGTATATGCATTGTATGTAAAGTTGGAATCAAGTGGCTGCAGAAGTATTAGTTACTTTCGTCCTGGCTCGATCGATAGAAGTTTAGACTCGATTGATCGAATCTCGGGCAAAATGTTTTTTCTACAGATTTTTCCAACTCAGCCCTAGCTCATTTAAAACGTTTAGGGTTTTATGTTTTGCCCTAGGTATATAAGGCAAACTCTAGTCACGTTTTAAAGATTGTTCATATTGCGGTTTGTGTAAATCTTTTATGAGATCTTTAAGGAGCTTTACTTTACACATGCTTAGGATTATCAAGAAGGAGATTTCTTCAAGAACTTGATGATCATTCAGTTGCTGCCATAAGTGCTTAAAGATACGCAAGCGGGAGTGCTTGTACTTGCTGGAGAATCCAAGAAAGAAGGAGTCCGTGGTCTCGAAATTTGTACGTAGTTGTGTCAATAAGTTTCTACTGGTGGGTAGTAATAAAATATTAGTAGTTTAAGTTCTATTGTAAACTTCAATTCTTTCTATAGTGGATTCAGGTTTACTTTGAGAATAGTTAGGTTAAATCCTCCTCAAGTTTTTTACCGGTTTAGTTTTCCTAGGTCATCATATTATTGTGTTATTTATTTTTTCGCTGCTATGCATGATATGATTATTTAATTGTGATAACCTAGATCTGGAATTTGGACTAAGTAATAACTTAGCTTGTTAACTAAGTTAATTCAATTTTGTTTTAAGGGGTCTAAAAACAAGCAGTTTGTTTGTCCGTTTTTATAGAATTCGAAGAAAATGGTCTCATGTTTTGGTCTCGTCAAATTGAAACTCATCTTCTAGACCCACAATGTGCACAAAAGCTTACCCACTTGCGTTTACTGTTAAATATACGGACCAACCTTTGTTTCTTTTTTGTCACACCTAACTTTCTATGGTATGTGCAAACTTTAATCAAAACCCATGCATTCGTTGCTTAACACTAGAATATCTTCAAAATACATTTTCCAGCAAACCTCAAGGCCAAACCCTTTCAAATTTTAATTTTACAAGCAATTACAATCCCAAGTTTTGAAATGCTAATTTTAAGAGACTAATGTGAAAGTACATGGCTTGAACATGTTCTGATATATAATATATAATTTTAATTTTGTTTTGAAATCACTTCTATTATTATTATTTTTTCATTTTATGCCAAAAGGCCCAAAACACACGCTATGTACGGGTTGGCATCCATCACATATATAGGAGGGACCGCCCTTCACTATCTATCGCAAAGGAATAATATTTGATTGATTATTAGAAACAGCAAAATCAAAAAGATGAGGATGCTCCACCACTTTGCCTCCTGTTATGCCTTTAAAAGTTTAGTCTACTCTCTCTCAATCTCTCTCTCTCGAAAATACATTCCAAAAAGATTTTCACTGGATATTCACAGTTCACACTCTATCCTCCCGGTTAACTTCTCTCTCCTTCACTCTTATTTGCAATCATTATAAATTTATAATAACACATGTACACTAACTATGTTGACTATCTAGTCTTAAAAAAAGTTTGTTCATAATCGTAAGAAGACATTACTTACACAATTAAGATACTTCTACCAAACCCATCATGGATAGAAACCTAGTTTAACCATAGGCTAATAATTGTTACACATAAACTGTTATACGGTATCAAATTTACCTTATTTTTGAATTTAATAATCGTGACTTTAAATTATGTTTTCAATTCAAAAATGAGTATGTGTAAAACTGTACATAATAATTTGTGTGTAATAAAAATACAACCCAATCATACTACACAACAATTAAGCTTAGTGAAACCATCTTTTATACATGTGTTAGATGTTAAAGTTGTTAGTTATACACTACACATTATCAATAATCCAACTTTAACTAATAATATCTTTCTCAAAAAAAAAAAAAAAAACCTTTAACTAATGATCTTATACATGAGTTGCTTTATTGGTGATTGACTGATTGTCATGACTCAACTCTCTTATAACGTGCTTCCTCATTCATACTGGAAAGCTAATCATTGTAGGGTTAGTCTATTAAAAATATGGCGTCATTAATTGTTTTGGGTAAGGTTTGTGTCTAATGAAAATTTTTATTAGACACGGCAAAATTTAGATACATGTCTAAGAGTAAACACGTGTTCAAGATCCAACGTGTTCAGTGAAAACTTACAAACTGATTTATTTTAAAATTCAAAATTCTACCCATCATGCATGTTATTTCCCTATTTTCTTTTCATACAATATATCAGACTGTGTCACGCATTGCATATGTTTATTGGATGCCATTTGACCCAAATAAGAAAGGAAATTCCGGTGACACAATTATTTGTATAATTTGTGCATAATTTATCCACGTGACGAGTTATAGTTAGTAAAGAAGTGACCCGTCATTATTTTTCTATTAACTACAATTCACACAAAATTGTGCAAATAGTTGTGTCACAGCTACTACTCAAATAAGAATGCTCTAACAAAAAACAAAAAATCGATTTCCGTACTATGATTGCTCTGATCTAATAAATAGCTTCGCACTCACCCTCTAGTGTCTTTTCCTTGAATTATTGGTTGTGAATGGACCCAACTGCTTCTGCATAAATAATATCAGTGCTACGTAGTTTCAATTTCCAATGCCCCTGTGAGACTGAAGTGAAGAGATTAGAGCCAGTGAGAGATCAAATCAAAAGTCTAATATTTAATTTTGACCGTTCGATTTTGGTCATGATTCCTATTTTAACGGATGATTTACAAATAGGGTACCTGTGCCGATTGAATCACTGCTTTATAATCTGTAGCCACTAATCTTCACCGTGGATTTTAAATTTTGATTTGATATAAACGGTGGATTTGTATATTGGGAAGTTGTGCAACAAAAAGCAGACATTTGATTTGGCTTGTATACTGGCACACGTTTCCTAGAGCCAGAGGCCGTATAAGTTGGGCTATACTAATAATTTGGTCGGTTCAAGCTTTCGTGTGAAATATTTTATAAACCGCCACCTAAACCGATCATTCGGTTCTTAATAATTATAACCCGTGACCGACCCATAGTAAGATTCGGAGCAGTCCGTGGACCTTAGCTTCGGGTGGGTACGGACCGACCCGTACTAGGTGTGCTAGAGAAAGAATATATAAATTTTTTTTTTTGGGAATATATAATATATAATTGGAACATAAAAATCGTGGGAATTTGGTTATATACAGAGAGAGAAAAGATTCTAATTTCAAGTTGAGAAGCAAAGAAAGATAAATAAAAGTTTTTATTTTTGCTGAATAAGAAAGATAAAAGGTTAAGCTAACAAAAAAATGATCAAGATAATTTGGTGGGTTAATTTTAGATGGCCTTGGTACCTAAAACTAATGGGTGACCAATTTAATCGCTATTTTTTTTTTTTTTTTTACCGTACTAGGTGTGCTAGAGAAAGAATATATAAATTTTTTTTTTTGGGAATATATAATATATAATTGGAACATAAAAATCGTGGGAATTTGGTTATATACAGAGAGAGAAAAGATTCTAATTTCAAGTTGAGAAGCAAAGAAAGATAAATAAAAGTTTTTATTTTTGCTGAATAAGAAAGATAAAAGGTTAAGCTAACAAAAAAATGATCAAGATAATTTGGTGGGTTAATTTTAGATGGCCTTGGTACCTAAAACTAATGGGTGACCAATTTAATCGCTATTTTTTTTTTTTTTTTTAATTTCCTTCCATTAATCACTATCTTCAGGGATAGGATAAAGAAATTCAGGAAGTTAAATAAGAAACATTTGTTTTATGATATAAATGAAAACAGAAAATTAAATTTGGTTTTTCATTCTTTTTTTCGTTTTTTTAATATCCAATAAAATTATTAGATGGAGTTTAAAATTTTTGCTCATCTGAAAAAATAAAAAATTTGTTGCTGATCTGTTAGCCAAATTGGCATTCCGTACTTGTTTTAATGATCCCTAAATTAGTGGGGCAATTCTAGGCCATAAGGCAACCAATTACTACGAGTTATGTTTTGATTTTATTTTTCATATAAAATAGCTAAAGTTTAAAATGAAAAACAATCATACACATGGCAAGTAGTAATTAATGAAACATAGAGTGATACACGAAAAGTAATATAGAGGATTTGCATTCCGAGAACCAACCTCATAGTCAAAGATCTTCATAGTTTCTACCATGTTTTTGTTTATTGTTTTTCCCTTGAGGAAAAATAAAAAAATATTATTGAATTGGAACTTATATGGAAAAATAAATTGATCCAATGACAATAGCAGAAGAGCAAACTCATACCTTTGTTTTATGTTTTTTGAATATTATCTAGAGGCAAGGACTCATTTCCTTTTCTATTTCTCTAAACTAGAACAAAACAGATTGGAGTGGGGTAGGAAGGGGGTGGAATGTACTAATTCGTGGATTGATTTGTAAATGAACTAAGTTGTTTATTTACAACTTGGGTTTGACTTAAAAAAAAAAAAAAAAAGTAATAACACTTCCCTCTCTTAAGTTTTGAGGTTTGAAGAAATTAAAATTCCCTTTTTATTTATATTAATAACAAAATATTTTAAATTTCTTTAAGATTTTCTTTATAAATTTAGAATAAAAATACAAAATTTATCAAATTCCAAAATATTTGCAACAGCAAATCTCTCTATAACTCGCTAAGAAAAAAAAGGGAAAAAAAGCAAAATTTATTACGTAATATTTTAAATTACACTTTAATTTAAAAATTAAAAATAAGGGTTTTTAATTTTGGAAACCTACCCTTAAGCACCAAGCTAGTACACAAAATTTTAATATTAATTTAACAAAGTTTAGTTAAACAGATGTAAAGAAAAAAATGTTTTTTCCCTTTAAGTTCAGATTGAAGTGTTATTTCTCCAAACTTTAAGAAAGGAGAATGTAATTACCCCTAAAAAAATGTGTATATTTGTTAATTTATTAAATACGTTAAGTTCAAGTTCAAGTTAAAGTTTGACTATTAAATAATTTAAATTCAAACATAATAGTATATTTATGAACAAGTTATTGAATGTCAAAATATGATACTCAATCTAAGTTATATAATATTATATGTTTGTATGCGTATATAATAGATTTGAAATTTTAGATTTTGGCTAATGCCATTACCTTCACATCTATTAAATTATGCCATAAAAGTCATAACAATAACATAGAACCTAATTGCTAACAATATAATATGGTCGTGGCTTTATCGTGGCCATAATTGCTAACTGCCTAATAAGTAAACAAATGGATGGTATAGAGCCTAACATGCTCAAAAGTTAGCCTTCATAAATCTTTATGTACTAATCTATAATTGCATCGTAGAAACTAAAATGAAGTAATAAAGACATCCTTAGTATGAAAGTAGGTTCGCTGCAAGACTATTTTGTGTTAGCTAGATAGATATCAAATGTGACTTTTTAAGAAAAAAAAAGATTTATTATTTCATACGAAAATGTTACACAAATTTAATTCTTTGAGAGGATAGTTAGTGGTAGAAGTACATAGCAATGCCACTTCTATAATCTCAAGTATAAGGCACCTAAAACATGCATTGTAGTTGATTGCATCTAAAACATACACTGTAGTTGTCACTTTGAATCGATCGCCCACCAAATACCAAAACTGAATACAATATTGCATTACTTGGTTTCCCTTTAATCTCCAACCTGATTTACAATCATAGCACGAGGGGCTATGCATCAAGTAGTTCACCGCATTGGACATCATCAACATTCCAGATGAAAGCGAGTTAACAAAAAAATTTCCACGGTTCTAACGAGTAGAATCCCATGCATGTCAGATGAGGATAATGAAAATAAAAAAGAGAAAATTAAGTGCATACTCCCAAAAGTTTCATGGCTATACACAAGTGACAGCACACAAAAGGTTCAAATAATCTAGAATAATACAAGTAAATGTTGGATGCAAATTATAGGCTCGAAATTGAAAACCAAGTTCACTGGTAATATAAATTTCTTGGTGTGCTACTGCTTCACAATATTGTTTCTTGAACTCCATGATATATACTACGGTTATGTGCCTATGATATGTTAATGGAGCTTCATCAATCAATACTGTTGTGTCTTAAATCAAGCATAGAGATTTTCCATTTCGCACTTTGGAGCTCTGTCATTCAACTGTGTAGAGCTTTATTAATAAGCTGTACCTGTACCAGAAGTTCAGAATGTAAGAAAGGGCTTTCCGAAGTATATCCTTGCGCTTATTAATTTCCATCAATTTAAAATGTGCTTCATCAAAACGTTCAAGACTGCACAGCCAAAGATGTAATAACGGGAAAAAATAGTTAAAAGTACTCATAAGCAAAGCCAATAAACGAAAATTTCCAAACTAAAGGGGCATTTAGGCAATTAACAGGAAAGTGTGAACCACAAAAGAATTTTGATGAAATTCTCTGCTCCAAATTTTGTGATAGTGTAAAGAATATAAAAGGATGATTCCAACGTTTAAGCACTTCTAAACTTCATTGAACAATCGATCAGGTGCTTTCACCATTAAACATCGTGATAAATTTTCCCAACATTGGATATAATTTTATGAATTTTACTAATATATACTTTAAAGGTACACACTAATTTTAGCATCTAAAACATACACTGTAGTTGTCACTTTGAATCGATCGCCCACCAAATACCAAAACTGAATACAATATTGCATTACTTGGTTTCCCTTTAATCTCCAACCTGATTTACAATCATAGCACGAGGGGCTATGCATCAAGTAGTTCACCGCATTGGACATCATCAACATTCCAGATGAAAGCGAGTTAACAAAAAAATTTCCACGGTTCTAACGAGTAGAATCCCATGCATGTCAGATGAGGATAATGAAAATAAAAAAGAGAAAATTAAGTGCATACTCCCAAAAGTTTCATGGCTATACACAAGTGACAGCACACAAAAGGTTCAAATAATCTAGAATAATACAAGTAAATGTTGGATGCAAATTATAGGCTCGAAATTGAAAACCAAGTTCACTGGTAATATAAATTTCTTGGTGTGCTACTGCTTCACAATATTGTTTCTTGAACTCCATGATACTACGGTTATGTGCCTATGATATGTTAATGGAGCTTCATCAATCAATACTGTTGTGTCTTAAATCAAGCATAGAGATTTTCCATTTCGCACTTTGGAGCTCTGTCATTCAACTGTGTAGAGCTTTATTAATAAGCTGTACCTGTACCAGAAGTTCAGAATGTAAGAAAGGGCTTTCCGAAGTATATCCTTGCGCTTATTAATTTCCATCAATTTAAAATGTGCTTCATCAAAACGTTCAAGACTGCACAGCCAAAGATGTAATAACGGGAAAAAATAGTTAAAAGTACTCATAAGCAAAGCCAATAAACAAAAATTTCCAAACTAAAGGGGCATTTAGGCAATTAACAGGAAAGTGTGAACCACAAAAGAATTTTGATGAAATTCTCTGCTCCAAATTTTGTGATAGTGTAAAGAATATAAAAGGATGATTCCAACGTTTAAGCACTTCTAAACTTCATTGAACAATCGATCAGGTGCTTTCACCATTAAACATCGTGATAAATTTTCTCAACATTGGATATAATTTTATGAATTTTACTAATATATACCTTAAATGCACACATTAATTTTTATTTTTGAAAAAAAATTTCTTAGAAATTAAAAAAGTATTGAAAATTTTTTCAATCCCGAAAAAAAGTTTTCAAAAGTGGAAGGCTTTAACTGGACCCTAATTTTATTTATTATTATTTTTTTTATAAGCTTCAATGATATATATTAAAAGGAACGATGTACATGGGGACAATTTGCAACAAGAGGGATTGAAGCGCCACAGGCAGATTGTCATTATTTAAACATAAAGGCAAGTTAGAGTTCATGGTAATTCTGGCTGCTATGTGGGCAGCAGAGTTACCAGATCTTCTAACCCAAGAGAAAGAGCACCTATTAAAAGAAAAAGCTAAGCTAAGGACGTTACTTTAAACAGTGCTAATGGACCAATCTGGACACACAGACGAGGAGGGTGGGTCACTGCATTCTTTGGAGTCTCTTTTGAAGATGACATGGATTGTGCAAAGAAGAGCTTGGAGAGGGCAACAGGGCTTGTGCATCTTGGTCCGTACATGTATTACTTTGCCAGCATGGTCTCTTGCAATAGCGGCTAGGGCTGTCGAAGATGTTGATACGGCAGCATCCATATTTACCTTTATCCAGTCTTGTGGGGATGGAGTCCAGCAGGTGTTAACGAGAGGGCAGTGTGTCTGTGAATTGCCTTGGGATATGAGGGAAAACTCAAGGGTTCTATCCCTGATTCTCAAGCTGGATTTTTGGATGATTGGTTGGTTTCCATTGTGCAGGGAGCTGTTTCTAAGGCACCAGATTTCATCAATGACAAAAGCCATGGTTGAGGCTATGAAACATTGCTGAATATCAGTGTTGGATGCTTGGGCGGGCACTAGGACGAATTTGATGATTTCCTCAGTGCTTTGGATGTGGTGTTCCTCAGGTTTTAGCCCCCAGCAGCTAGAGAACCAGAGGGCCCTAGCAACAGGACATGACAAGAAAAGATGGCAACTTGTTTCAGAGTTATGTCCGCATAGATTGCATGATGTATCTGTGATATGTATCCTATGCCTTAGATTGTCTCTTGTGGGCAGAGCAGTGGTTACTAATCTCCACAAAAGAAATTTGATCCTTTCTAGAGTTTTGATTTTCCATAGCCCTTTCCACTGAGTATCACTGATGGTACTGGTATTGAGAAATTCTGTGGTATGCTGGTATGCTGATTTTACTGAGAAAATTCCTCTTGAATTTGCCACCCATATGAGCTTATCTTTCTTAGGCCCAACATTGGATGTAAGGCCATTATTGCTATGAAAATTTTAGTGGATTTGACACCAAAAGAAAATCACAAGTATTTGGTGCAAGTATACAAAACGTGCATGATTCAGAAAATTAGGCCGTTACCAATGGAAGAAAAGGAAGAGCTTTAATTTGGTAGGAGTTGAGCATAACCATTGGAAAATAAGATATCAATTAGTCCACGTAATCCCCTACAATAACACAGTATAATGATATTGAGCAATGTGTTGGTTATAATTAAAAAAAGGGTAATTATAATTACAGATTTCTATAGTTTAAGTTCGTAGATAATAAGAAAAAGGTAAGATGATAAAGAAGAATAAGGATAAATAGTTACCTATATGCTGAATGAGAAACCCATTACCATAGCCTGTACTTTATGGCCTTTAATTTCACGCATATACAAATAAGTGGCTAACTGTAAAATTTGTGGACACTCGGACTGCAAGAGAAAAGTAAAAATTTTATTTTAGTGTATGGTTGTAAAATGATTACGAAAATGACATTGATCAATGAAAAAAGCTTTCAATATATCCCTCACTACCTTCAATTCTCGAGCCACAAATACACAGGTTACCATTGCTTGCAAATTTTATATCACCAAATGCCCTATCAAGTCCCTTTCTCAAAATATGCTGAATTCAAGGGAACAAAAATCAAATTATTGAGATAAGCCTATTGAATGAGAGAAATTAGAGTATATTAAGGATACAAAGCACAAGATTGTAAGCTAATATTTTGGCCACCAATACAAACAGTCGAGAACTAGGAACTTCTAGTTATAAGATAAAGGTAAAGCTCACCACTGCAGTGTGCAAATCCTTCTCAATGCTTCCAACTTCAAACATGGGCATCAATAAAGCTTGTTAGGCCTCATCCATTTGAGTGTCAGAACCAAAAGACCTTGTAACCTAAATCAGGATTAATAACCAACTTGAGACAGTTTTGAGATTAAATTATATGCATCAGGAGATAAGATCAGACTCACAATGCACAGGTTAAACAAAGCATATGATTACTGGAGTTCCACTATCAACGTTTTGAGGGAGTCCAGCCACAATATCTTTGAATGCACACCTTATAGTTTCCTACAGAGAAGGATGCTCTTTATGCAAGTTACAAATTATCATTTTCACAGCAACTTATTAATGCTCCAGTGCATAGCCCACACCTCTGAATAAGGGATCACAAAATGAATCCAATTTTACCTCTGCAACAAGCAAACCAATATTCATGCCAACATGAATTTCATCACCGTTTAGATAATAAAGTCCCTCTTCAAGTTCCATTTACTCCAAGCAAGTACAACCGGTTGAAATGCACAGATCAATAACCATTGAACATATAAACTGGTGTTGCCCAGTTAATGACAACTATGAAAATGAAGTTACAGAGTTATTTGTGGCAAACAATATATATTTAGTATATGTCCTAGGCACGAATGGTTAAACTACTTTGGAGGTGTCACTAACCCATATGATGTTCAGATTATGGTGCTACAAAAATTTTAACCTTTTGCATGACATTTCCTCTTGCACAAGATTTGCTTCCATAAGGAATATTGTTTCAAGTTCACCTTGCATAATAAATAAGACAAAATGAATTATAAATAAAACAAAAAGTATAACATCATTTTTAAAGATTGCCACGTAAATTATTTTGTATTTTTAATTGTGCATTCTAAGCCTTTGTATTGTCTTTGTTGTAGTACTAACTACGCATTCAAGTGCAACTTCTACAATCATAGCCACCAAAATGGTGTCTAACAAACCATATATTGTTTTGGTCTCTTATCTTTCCTCAATGCTGCCTTTCTTCTGTAAATTTTATAATACAAAATATTGATGTACAATTGACTTTTCAACTAAACTTAATTTTACGCTTAGAAACTAAACAATCTTGCAACTTATTATTAATTTATTGAGAAAGGAATCAATATAGGATCACAGACCAATTTTAAAGAAATTTCTTTTCATTAGTAAAAGATATCAAGATGAACTATGCTTCAGAATGCTAATCAAATAAAAGCAAAGCAACTAGTAGTAGTCAAGCAGACATTGGCACAAAGAAAGGTAGCCTTGACTGTTACGGTGTGATTTCAGTGTTATTTACAATTACTTAGTCTTGTACATTAAAAACCTAGATAGCAATAACATCTTGAAATTCAGTTCTAATCAATGGTGAGAAAATGCAGCAATTATTCAATGCAATGATGTGGGGCAGTCTAATAGAAAAAAATTGACAACTAGTTAAGCGAAAAAAGTGAATTGAATTTATGAAACATGAGTATCTAGCTCTTGATTGTATTAGAAACCTGAAACCCTCATATATGAATATGTGATACATCAACACAAGAACAGTATGACAGAGAGCAGCAGAAAGGCAAGAAGAGTTATAAGCAATTTTACTTTGCCTAAGCCAAAAGAGGAGGGAGAAAAAGAACATAAAGGTTTCCTGAATCCTGTGATTACCTAATGAAGAAATGAACCAAAACAAATGAGGATAGTAAAAAACTCCTTCAGCAAAAAAATTGTAATAAGTTAACAAGAAACTCTTGTTCACTTCCAGTAATGTTGTTCCATAAAAGCAGTATCGGATCGTTACCTCCCACATTCACAATCTTCCAGTTGGGATGTTGTTCCAAGGTGTTTGTAACATCTTTTTCAACCTGGTGTTTGCATCCCATGCTTGCCGCAGCACACTTTAGCCCTGAGACAAGAAACAAGCATATGACATTGATTAAAAGGTTGACATATATATATATATATATGTATGTATATATATATATATATATATTTTTTTTTTTTTAAGTACCTAACAGTTATAAGCATTCAAAAATATAGATAAGAAATTACATAAAGATTTTGCGGGTCACCAAATAGACTGGCCTCTACAGAAGACCAGCATTTGAAGTCAAGATTGTTTTTGCTGCATCTTTGAAATGATAACAGAGCTTTGTAGTTAAAAGTCTACTCGTGATGTCTGATGCCCATGGGAACACAAAATTTTGCATGATATCTGGACTGAATGAGAGCAAAGTATTCTTGTGCCCTTAATAGGTTGGAAATTATTGTTACTGACTATGGATCAACAAGAAAATGCAGCAAGCATCACGGAAAGAGAAGAATAAAAAGTTAACTGTAGGTAAATTAGAATTGAGGTGCCCATATCAAAGGCAAGAGTTATATGGCTTCAATACTGATATTTTTTGCTCATTCTGATGACAAATTTGGATTCTTTTTTCTTTATTTGGTCCAATCTTCTCTTGTCCACATTTTATAAATCCATTCCAGAATTAGGAAATTATAAAATGGCAACAAAAGGTAGGAATTTTTAAACAAAAAAAAAAAAGGCATTTACCAGTCTCTCTTGCATGGGATGTTTTATCCAAACACATCACAGTTCCCAACTCTCCCTGATTAATGAACAAGAAGAAAGAATGAGAGAATTAATGGATAAGCTTCATGCTTTTTTTTTGGGTGTTACTAAAGGGGAATTCTAGTTTCACTTCTAGGATTACAGATACCATAATTATGTTGAGCAATATTTTTGGCCTAAAAAAACCTTTGTCATCACCCTTTCTCAAATATACAATTTTTATAACAACAAAAATAGAAGAGTTATTTACTTTTTTTCGACTAAACTTCTTCTCTTGCTAGAAACTATACAATGTTCCAACTCATAATTGGTAAAACTGCTAAAAAGGAATGGACATAAGAACAAAATTTGTTGGAAACAATGAACATAAAAAGAAGAATTCGTTTTATGTGTGCCTATTTCTTAACTATAAACAATCATGTAATGTTGTAATATGGCTTTCTGCAAAGAAAATCAATTAGCTAATACAAGAAAGAAAAGAAAATTTATGGAGCATTTTTCACTAGTTTGATTGTTTGAAAAGCTGGAAGCAGTGATCAAACAAGAGATCTATGGCACCAAAAAAGAAGTGAAAGGAGAAAGAGTGAAGAAAAATCACACTTTGCCTCAACCATAAATGGAGAGAGAGGGAGTAGTTACAAAGTACATTTATCTTCAGTGTTCTGCAATCATCTGTATCATGAAGGAAATAAACCCAAATTAATGAGGAAACTCCAGGAATAAAATACATGATGGGATTGAGGTGGTAAAGACCAAATAAGTCATAAGAATCTAGTAGAAAACACTGTTCATCCAAGGATATAGGATTACAAAGAAAACAAGACACCACTGATGGCTACTTTATCTAGCTAACAAAGCCAAGGCATTGATTATATCTTCTTCTCTACTCCAGGCTATCACTTTCATTCTCCAATACATCCGTGCCACGAAATACTTCAGACTCTAAGACAAGAAACTGACAAATGGCATTAATTTGAAACTTGATTAATAGCAAGCACCTAACCCTACAAAAAGGAAAACTAGATAATTCGCAAGTGTTCAAAATTATAGATGGAGGACTACCTAAGATGTAGTGGTCAATTAACTGGTTTACTCTTGATGTGTCCACCCACATCTCGTTGACTTCTAAAAGAGAACAATTATTCATATTAAAGAACTTTCTTTGATACACCTATGAAATGATAATGAAGGTCTATACATAACCCTGTCTCAGTAGTGACTATCATTTCATTATAAGAGAGGTTCACCCTTGATGTGTCCATACTCCATACATCTTGTTGACCACTAAAAGAGACCCATTATCATAAGATATGCTTCCCATATTGCCTCTTTGAAATGATAATTGAGTGTTTTTTTAGCACCTCTCCCAACAATGCATCCATGTATAAAAGTTTGCACCAACACAAAATTTGCTTCTCCAGATAGAATTTAATACCTGGAATAGACAAGGCCAACCAAATATTAAATATTTAGTACATGGGAAGTGGAGATGGGGAAACAGGTAATGGAAGTATCATATGACGAAGGTAACACAATTAATATACCTCATGATAATGTAAGATATCCACTTTTCTCATCACACTTCAATACTTGACATTAATTTCTTCAATAATCCATATAAAATTCTATATTGACAAAAAGCAGCTTTACAGTTCTTCTAGCAATATATGTGTATGGATAAACAACGCCTCTTTTCTTTCTTTGTAAGAAATAAGAAAGGTAGCAATCTTGATATTTTCTAATGCTTTGATCTTATTTGTAGCAGAATGAAATTAAAACCACAAAAAAGAAAAAAGAAAAAATAAAAAAAAAATAAAACAAGAACAAGGGAAGTTGCATAATATGAGAATCCCCCCTATTATCTCCATTAACATTCAATCTGATCATTTTCCATTTTAAATAATTCCCCAATAATACTGGCAGTTATTTTTTTTTTATTTTTTTGCAAATAGTTGTTCCTCACTCGTGAAATTTATCTAGTTTACTAAGGAAACAAAATGCAGAACTTCAAAGTAAGGCTGATGAGAGGCAAAAATCAGACGATGCTAAGGCTACAATGAAGAATTTGGAAAAAGCTAATCTTTTAGATCATTATCACTTTGGAACATTCGAAAACTAGGAACTTCAAGTAAAAAGATGTTTATAAAGCCCACCTCTGTAGTGCAATACACCATTTTCTATGCTTAAAACTTCAAACACTAAGAGTCTTATTTAAGGTATGTAAACAACAAAAGACCTTTTCTATGGGGGAATTTGAACACTGGATGTATTGGAAACACCATGAGATGCAGTTGAGCTAAAAGACTCTTAATATTACACAACCCAGTACTAACAAAATCAAGGATCTTAAAATAATCCAATTTTACCTCCACAGCACAAACCAATATTTGTGTTGAATCATATTGCATTACCTCATATTAATATCACATAATTTCTTTCCAAGTCCCATCTACTCCAAGCAAGCACAACTGCTAAGATGCAAGAATTAATAATTACTTAACATAGAAATTGGAGCTGTTTCCCAAGCTAAAGATAACTATGTAAAGTCAAATCTTAAAGTTTAATGTCAAACAAGATATATTTTGTAACATGCCCTGGTCCTGAATGCTGCACACAGCTTTGGAGATGCAACTGACCCCTCATGATGTTCCAATCATGGTGCCAAATGGTTTTGCACGACCATTCCCTCTTCTGCAAGATGTGCTTTCCCAAATGAAACATAGTTTGGAGTTCACCCCGCACAATAAAACAAAGATGAAGGAATGATAGAATGAAACACAAAGCAGGAGTTAAGACAATTTTGCCAAGCTTTGCAACTGAGATTATTTTGTGGTATTAGACGTGCATTCTAGTGAAACTTCTAGAAGTACTACCCCTTAAAAAAATGAAAATAAAAGATAAAAAGCATATCTAGGAATGGATTTTTTTTTTATTAGTCATATCTAAGCAATGGATTTTGGACACAAATTCTTTCTTATTGCACTTTTCCTCACAAAATTTGTAATAAGAAAAAATGACAGCCAACTGTCTTTTCACAAAACTAAATTCTCTGCTTAGAAACTCCTAAATCTTAAAAGTAATGGTTAATTGCTTAGGAGAAAGAATTGATATAAGACCACAACCCATTTGAAAAAAAAAAATGTAATAGTTGGGAAAAATTACAAACTCAGGAAAAACAAATTTGGGGGGGAGGGTATATGAAGCATGATTAAACAGTTCTTGATTTTATGAGAAAGTTGAAAGCCCCCATAAATGAATGTGTGATAAAAGACATAATGACAAGTGAAAGAATAGAGGCAAGAAGTTATAATTTGCCTCAGCCAAAAGCAGAGAGAGAGCGAGTACATCTATGTGTAGTATTTCTATAATTACCTATATCATGAAGGAAATAAACCATAACCATAGAGGAAACTTGTTGAGTGAGGATAAGATCGAGGCAGCAAAGAAGTTGGAATAGACTATTAAGAAAATGTTATTCACTTCCACGAATGCTGCTCCAAAAAAAGCTCTTTCTTAACCAACTAACAAAGCCAAGGTATTTGTAATTTTTTCTTCTCACCCGGTGGTAACCAATTATACTTCACACTCTTCAATGTAAAGAATCACTTCAGCCTCTGAGACAAGAATAAAAAAACATGCGATTTTGATTTAAAACTTGATAACTTGCAAACATCTAACCCTATATCTATAAAACTTGCTCATCAACAAAATCATTTTGGAGTGTAAAGAGCCCGTCTCTTTCATCTTAAGATTAGCATATAGATTAAAGATGCGAATTATCTAATTTTCCTTTCATGTAACATCGCAGGGTAGCTAGTTTAGCTACATCTTTGAATTGATAATGGAGATTTTTACACACACACACACACAAAAAAAAAAAAAAAAAAAACCTGTGCTATGTGTTAGGATTTTAAAACTTTTAAATAATATGCTCAATGATATCCAACAAAAGGTGCATGTATAACCAAATCAAATCAGATTGAATGAGGCCCGAGGAGCATGAAACATTTTGCATGATGTCTGGACTGAATGAGAGCAAAATATACCTAGAACCTTGATAGGTTGGACATTATAGCTGTTAAAAATGGACAAAGAAGAAATGCAACAATAGAAAAATGGGGCAGAAAAAAGGAAAAAGAAGTTACCTGTAGGAGAACTATAATCGAAGTGCCCATATTAAACCAAAAGCTAAATGGCCTTGATTCCAAAATTTTTGCACAAACTGATGATGAATTTGGGGAATTTTTAGACTGGTCCAATCTTCAACTCTTCACCTTTTACATTTTCATTCTAAAATTGAGCAACTATGGATGGCGTCAAAAAGACAAACAAACAGCAGACTTTTATATAATTATTCCCTCTCCCTCTTTATTTGCATGAAACACTTCAATCACTAACAGACAAGAAAACCACATGCCCCTGGATTCAAACTCTTGAACCTGTGACATTAAAGCTGAAAATTATGAGCTCAATTTTCAAGCCCTCATAATTTACAGATAGAAGATTGCATAAGTTGCAAATGGTTATGTACCTTTCTGACCATTTGTCAGCATGTGATTCAAAATGAAAGCCTTGCTGCAATTTTAATATGATAAATGAATTTCTTTGGTGGGTCTTTCCCAAACATGCATTGATATGCGAAAATCTGCTCTAACACAAAACATACTTCCCATAGACTACAATTTGATTTCTGATTCAATGAGGCCTACAGAATAAATATTTAGGATGAGGAATTTACCACTGAGAAAACACTTTAAAAATAGAAAAGTCATCTTATCGTCAGTATGAAGAAGAAAAACCATATAAAATCAAATACAATAAAACAAGATGGCTTTAGTTTTTTTTTTATAATCATAAAACAAGATAACATATTGAATAACAAGGGAATATGAAAATAAGTAAAATGCAGTAGTAAAATGACGTTAATATTCTCATAAAAAAAAAAAACGTTAAACTTCAATCTGACCTTTTCTTTCTTTCCAAATAGATAAATCTCCAACACATTTTTTGTAATTCTGTGAATAATGGGCAAATAAAATTGAACTATTTGGTCACAAATCTGACGAATTTATCATAGATCTCCAGTTTCTTCAATGGAGTTGCCAGAAGAAAGTCTGGCAGCGTCTTCAGCTTGGGGCATTTCCAAATTTCCAATCTCCTATCTCTGTTGAATCAAATTGCATTACCTCATATTAATATCACAAAAGTTTTTTCCAAGTCCCATCTACTCCAAGAAAGTACATCTGCTAAGATGCAAGAGTTAACAATTACTTGACATATAAATTGAAGCCGATTCCCAAGGCAAAGACAACTATGTAAATTCAAATCTTAAAGTTTAATCTCAAACATTTTGCAACATGCTCTGCTCCTGAATTCTGCAGATAGCTTTGGAGATGTAACTGAATGTGTGATAAAAGACATAATGACAAGTGAAAGAATAGAGGCAAGAGGTTATAATTTGCCTCAGCTGAAAGCAGAGAGAGAGAGAGAGAGAGAGAGAGCAAGTACATCTATGTGTAGTGTTTTTGTAATTACCTATATCATGAAGAAAATAAACCATAACCATAGAGGAAACTTGTCAAGTGAGGATAAGATTGAGGCAGCAAAGAAGTTGTAATAGACTATTAAGAAAATGTTAATCACTTCCACGAATGTTGCTCTAGAAAAGAGTATCCAACTCTTTCTATCCAACTAACAAAGCCAAGGTATTTGTAATTTTTTCTTCTTGACCGGTTGTCACCTCTTATACTTTGCACTCTTCAATGTAAAAAATCACTTCACGTCTGAGACAAGAAACAAAACATACAATATTGATATAAAACTTGATAACTTGCAAGCATCTAACCCTGTATCTATAAAACTTGATCATCAACAAAATCATTTTGGAGCCTAAAGAGACCTTCTCTTTCATCTTAAGATTAGCATATAGATAAAAGATGCGAATTATCTAATTTTCCTTTCATGTGTCACATGGCAGGGTAGCTCTTTTAGCTACATCATTGAATTGATAATGGAGATTTTTACCCAAAAAAAAAAAACCTGTGCTACATGCTAGGTTTTTAAAACTTTTAAAATAATATACTCAATGATATCCATTAAAAAATTGCATGTATCACCAAATCAAATCAGATTGAATGAGGCCCGAGGAGCATGAAACACTTTTGCATTATGTCTGGACTAAATGAGAGTGAAACATACCTAGACCCTTGATAGGTTGGACATTATAGTTGTTAAAAATGTACAAAGAAGCAAATGCAACAATAGCAAAAAGGGGCTGAAAAAAAAAACAAAAAATAAGAAACAAAAAAACAAGTTACCTGTAGGAGAACTATAATCAAAGTGCCCATATTAAACCAAAAGTAAAATGGCCTTGATTCCAGAATTTGGGTAATTTTTGGACTGGTCCAGTCTTCTACTCTTCACCTTTTACATTGTCATTCCAAAATTAGCCAACTATGGATGGCATAAACAGACAAACAAACAACAGACTTTTATCTAGTTATTCCCTCTGATCCCAGTGCTAACATCCCACTCTCTCCCTCTTTATTTGCATGAAACACTTCAATCTAAAGGACAAGAAAACCACATGCACTCCTCCGGATTCAAACTCTTGAACCTGTGACATTAAAGCCAATGATTATGAGTTAAATCCTCCTGCTAAATATTTATTCTAGAAATTTAATAGATAGAAGATTGCATAAGTTGCAAATGATCACATACCTTGCTGACCTTTCATTTGTCAGTATGCGATACAAAATGCAAGCCTTACTGTGATTTTAAAATGATAAATAAATTTCTTTTGTGGGTGTTTTCCAAACTTGCATCCATACGCGCAAATTTTCTCCAGCACAAAATATGCTTTCCAAGTATGAGGATTTTACCATAGAGAAAACACTTTCACAAAGAAGAGTCTTCTTGTCATTGGTATGAAGAAGAAAAACCAAATAAAATAAAAATACAATAAATTAAGATAACTTTTTTTTTTTTTTTTGGATAATCATAAAACAAGATAACATATTGAAGAACAAGGGATTATGAAAATAATTAAGACGCAGTAGTAAAATAACGTTAATATTCTCATTAAAAAAAAAAAATAGTTAAAATTTAATCTGACCCTTTTCTTTTTCTTTTCAGATAGATAAATCTCCAACACATTTTTGTAATTTTGTGAATAGTGGGCAAATGAAATTGAGCTATTTGGATGGATGCGACTTGATATAAAAAGAAAGAAAGAAAAAAACGAAGGACACAAAGTGAAAGAAGTTACCTTAACTGAATGGATGGGACTTGCAACGCCCCCAATCGATCGAACTGAGATTTAATATTGCGTTGGACGACCATCTCTTCGCACATATGTAAAATCAATAAAGATGTTGGGTATGTGAGAAATCTTGGGCCATTGATCTCCTATCACTGTTTTGCAACATTCCCTGAGAATTGGACTAGCATTGATCCTCAGCGTCTTCAATGGAGTTGTAGGAAGGAAGTCTGGCAGTGACTTCAGCTTGGGGCATTCCCAAATATTCAAATACTGAAGACGTGGCATAATAGTTATAGTAACACCACTTTTTTGTGCTTCTTCTCTCATTGTTCCTCCAATCCCATCCCATTCTTCCCACTCTTCCATATCCCAAAATTTAAGAGACTTTAAATTAGGGAATAAGACAAGCGGAGAAGAAGAAGATGATGATGCCGATCCCTTCTCGTCGTCTATCTTGTTGTTGTTGTTGGATTCTTCTTCTATTCCCAAAAATTCAACGCTCACCTTTTTCACTCTTTCCGTATTACTTATCCATAATGATTCGAGGAGCAATAGCTTCCCCAAAGTGGAAAAATGCTCTCCATTATTCAGATTGACACATGAAAGTGATTTCAATCCGGGTAAAGTTGCCAACGTCATACAATTGGAAATTCGACAATCGATAGTCAATTCCTCTAACGAAGTTTTCTCGAGGAAGTTGGGCAATGACTTTAGCTTTGGGCACACATCAATTGTCAAAACCTGAAGACGTGGCATAATTAAAACTAATTCTGAAACACAACTTTCTCTCATCCCATCCCATTCTTCCCACTCTAGCATAACCTCAAAATAGAGAGATTTCAAATTAGGGAATGAGATTAAGTGATGATGTTGATCCCTTCTCCTCATCCTTCTTCCTATTGGATTCTATCCCCAAGAATTCAACACCCACCTTTTTCACCCTTTTTTGATAAGATATCGTTAATGATTCGAGGAAACACAGCTTCCCCAGAGGAGGCAATTGCTCTAACTTATCCCAATGCTTAAGCTGAAGCTTTTTCAAAATGGTCAAAGACATCACCCAATTAGGATACCCTGTGCCCCCGTACCCATAAATCCATAAACTCTCCAACTCTGGATGTGGCTCCAACGCATTAAGAACTAATTCATCATTCTCCTCTCTTCTATTCTCAGCTTCCCCACCAAACCATAATCTCAACTCACGGAGGTGTATCTTCTTTTTTAGTTGTGCATTCTCAGCCTCTTGTACATCTGTTACGTTTTCCAGGCCTTTTATCTCAAGAGACCCTTTAAGGTGGACTAGATTCTTCAACTCTCCAAGTTTACATTCCCCAATATTGTTTATACCACCTATTATGAATTTCTCTAATGTTCTAAGAGAACTCAATCTCCCAATCCCTTTGGAAAGGGTTCGGTCAATGCATGACAACCATCAATAAGAAGATGTCTCAATTTAATTAGTTTAACCATTCCTTGAGGTAATTTCTTAATTTTACGACAATTACTAATATCCAAATTTGTAAATTACATAAATTACACATTGTTTCAGATAATTCTGTAATATCAGAACAACCTGATAAATTGAAAAATCTTAAACGTTTTAATTTTTCCACTTCATTTGGAAGTTTTTCTCAAAGGCACTATATTCCAAATTCAATGACCGGAGACATGTCAAATGTTGGAATAAATCAAGTGGAAAGACAATGCTTGAATCTCTAAAAAAAAGAGTTCGTAGATTTTTTGCATTATAAATAGATACTGGAAATTGTGTTTTCTTCTTTAATTCTAATGTCAAATGGCGAGCACTTTTTAATTCTATCCCCAATACTTTGTCAACATCAATTGTGAAGCATTCATTTGTTGTCATTGTTAGGGCAAAGTCATGCACTATATCATGCATTTTACATCTTATTATCTTATCATCATCGTTGTCATCTTTCTCAAAATCTTGGAAGAAGGAGTGCATAACTAATTTTTCAAAGTGCCTTTCTCCCATATCCTCCATATCATATTTCGAGCCAGAATATCCTTGTGCCATCCATTGGTAGACCAACTCATTTCTAGAAAAGAGATAATTCTTTGGAAAGTTAGCACAATACAAGAAGCATTGTTTTATTGCTGACGACAATTCATTATAACTATATAATAATGGTCCTAAAACACCATTTTGAACATCTTCTAATTCCCATAAATTACTGTCCAAAATATTCTTCCATTTTTGCCTACTTCTTTGGCCGCCCATGACACTCCCTAGAATCTTTGCAGCGAGTGGCAAGCCTTTACACTTATTTGCTAGTCCTCGACCAAGTTTTCCTAGTTGCTCATCGTCTTTGTCAACAGACGCCACTAGACTGCATATCAACCAGCTGTCTTCGTCAGATAATACATCTAAATTGATGGTATAAGCACTATTTACCATCTTTGCAACTCCCTCCTTACATGTGGTGATCAAAATTCTACTACCTTGAGCGCCACATTTGAGTGCAAGTACGAGTGGCTCCCAATCATTGGGTTTTTCAGACCACACGTCATCTAAAACAAGAAAAAACTTCTTTCCCCTTATCAAATCACAAATTCTATTTACTAGATTTTGCAATTCAGTATTGTCAGGGGGTTGATCTACAATAGATTCAATGATTGCTTTGGCAACCCTAATCTGATCAAAAGGATTAGAAACACATACCCATATTAGTGTTTCAAAATGGGCCTGCACATCAACATCATTGTAGGCTAGTTGGGCAAGAGTTGTTTTTCCCATACCTCCCATGCCTATTAAGGAGATGACATGGGGGCTCTTTTCTTCTTGGCTACCCTTGCCCAAGAGGTTGCTCACTAGCTCATTCCTTTCCTTATCACGACCACATATTTTAGACACATCAATAAGGGAGGTAGTTTTTGGTCGAGCAACTGCTTCAGTATCCCTATTCAAGTAAATCCTAAACCCGAACCTGTCACTCTCTTTGCGAAGCTCATCTAAGTTTTCACTCAATTCTTTTATTTTGTGAGCAATACCGTGACGCAAACCAAGTTTTTTAAATTGACGAAAACAACACGAAGAGGAAGGGATGAAAGAGCATACCTTCTTTAGAATAGGGGAGCTTTCAGCTTTTTCTTGTTTCTCAATTTCTGATTTGATCATTGCAGTGTTCCACTCGTCCAGCACATCATCCATCTCGTAGGATACATCTTTAAGCCTTTTTAACCAAAGCTTCACAGCTTCCTCCTTCAGCTGTCTTTTCTCAGCATCATCAAGCACCGCCTGGATGGTTCGGAGATTGCCTTCAAGCTTTCGAACTTCTTCATCAACACCAATGACCAACCTTATCTCTTGTTCAGCCTCCTGAAAAGTGATTGAAGCAAACTGCTCCAAGAGAGAAGAAACTATAGATTCAGCCATACTTGGAAATGGAAGTTTGATAGATATCAGAAGAAAATGAAAGAAACTAGGATAATGGATTTGCGAAAGTGATTAGAGGTGCTACAAATGTTCTTCTTTCCTGCTTTTATAATTGACAGGAAGAACCAAGGAATCTATCACGGGCACTCAACATTGATAAAAGGCAATTATGTAGGGACAACTTCTTGTTGTATACTAGCATATAATTGTTACAAGATCTTTACCACCAAACAAAGAAAAGCATAACCCTTAAGCGAAAAAGCAAAAGAAGGAAGAAAAGAATCAGAGGAAAAGCTAAAGGACCATCTGATGTTTATTACGCTCGGTCAAGCTTTGTTGGATGCTGTTAAAAGATGAACATTTACGCAACGCAAGGGATCCATATATATGCATTGCTTCTTGTCTTGGTAAAATATTTATTCTTCTAGTTTCTTTTCTTTTTTTTTTTTTTTTTTTGAACTTGAAACAGAGACTATCTGAACACATTACCTTTTTGCAGTTTGAAAGATTGATGCATGCTTTATACATTGAGATGTGCGGTGACCTTAATTGAAACTCTCCTTGTGGGAAATTAAAACGTTGCAAAAAATGTCAAACTAATAATTAAACTATTTAATGTTTCTCAAAAAAAAAATTTGAAGTATTTAATTTGTAGAATCATTTAAGTCGTCATAGAACGAAGGAAATGCTAGCCCTTCTCAATCTATGGTGCTCTGCACCAACGACTTTACCCCAATAAAGCAAAGCTACAGTCGTTTTATTAACTAAACAAAGCTACCTGTCGTATTTCCACTGTTATGTGAGATGAGTTGTAAAACACGTGATATGCACGTGGTTAGTTAGTTAATCAAGATTCTTTTTAGTTAGTCACGTAACTGATTTAGCAGTAAGTTAGTTTTTCTCTTGGATTCCATTATCTCCGTTTATTCACATATATAAGCAGAGGACCATATGTAATTATTCAATTTTATTCATTCAATGAAATCTGAGTTTTCCTCTCAGTCTTGATAGATAGGTTTCTTATTCAGCCAAAAAAAAAAAAAAAAAAGATAGATAGGTTTCTTTGTTTGTGGTGCTCCTTGTGGCTCTAATGGCCCAATTATGTTTATATGCAGATTTTGAGCCTTTTTTGTGGGTTGTGTCTTTAAGCCCAGGAAAAAATAAGTCATAAACAAAACTTTTCCAGTATCAAAGTATGGATCTATGTTAACATTAAAAAAAAAAAAAAATATTAACTACATTGTAATATGGACTAAAATAAACCCCATAATTTGACATTAACTCAAAATTAAACCTTGAAGTTCCAATTGCATCAAAATTCGGGCTATAATTTTAAAATAGTTGCAATGGAATATTTAGTGACTCTTTATTAATTAAAAGTAATGCAAACTCTTATGTACTGCACTTGAATTTTTTTTTTTTTTTAATTTGGTAATTACAATGAGAGAAAGGAGATTTGAACTTTGAATTTTTTTTGTTGAAAACACTAAAATGTGCCAACTAATTAAGCTACAAACTCTTGACTTAAAAACTTATAAAAATAAAAATAAAAATAAAAACAAAACCAAACCAAACCAAACCTCTAATAATCAAACTGTGGAGAATAGAAATTTGGTAAGGTTACATTGCCACGTCAAGGAGGCCATTGTAGTTCCAAGGAGATCACACCCTCGGACAATAAGGCCACATTAGTGGCACGTTACCAAAGGAGGTCATATTGTAGAGAAAGAGTTTCGGAGAAGGGGTTAACCTTGACATAACTGAAGGAATGGCGGCTGCCACCACATTTAATACATCCCACCAAACCTTCTGGCTGTATTTATGTGGAGAAGACCCATAAACAGTGCTGTTTTGATTGCCACGACTTACAAGGGGTTTGCGAAGGTGTCTGATGGGACAAATACTTAAGTAATGGCCTGGACGATCAACAAATAGAGGGCTAGGATCATCTAAAGAGAGCTATATAATATGAAAGACCTTCCAGGGAGAGGGGATCGAGAAATCTGTAGAGAAAATACTATAGCAACAGGAGCTGAAATTGTATCAAAGTTTAAAAGAAGTATAATTAAGGACCACTCTCCTCAGATTTTGCCGAGGAAGGTTTTCTTTGCACAAAGTTTGTTTTTCTTTACTTTCTCACTATCTTTAATCCACTATGCGTGTTGTTCGACACATTGAAGCCTAGTCTTTAAGCCCACTCTCTGCAAATTCATTGTATTGGGCTCTTTGGGCCTAAATCCTTCTACCTTTTGGGCTCAGATCCAAACCCTGCCCCTACACAAACATAGCAAAAATGTAATTTTTGTGGGAGGCTTTTTACTTTTGTTTCTGTTTTGTGATTAAAATGCCAATTTGAAATCATGCGAATAAATTTTTTACTTTTTAGACTAGTCTCACTTGTAGTTAATTTACGTAGTTTTTGTTACTTTAGTTAATTGAAACTCAATGAAAGTCCATATTACAATATCGTCAAAACTATGGTTTATATATTAATGAACCTTCAAGATTTTAGTTAAACCTAGATTAACTACATTGTAATATGGACTATATTAATCCATTTATAAAAGGATTATGCACATGATCAATGATGCTAGTTTCCAGGGTAGTGGCTTAGCATGACCCACAAAATACTGAATTAATACTCAAATTCTATCACATGTTCTTAGTTTTTACAGTATTAATCAAACAAATAAACTTTGGAAAAAGTAATGGAGCAAGGAATTGTTCAAAGATGGGATAATAATTTGTAACAAATACCAACTCAATTCGCTTTATCTTCTTTACTTGCTTTGTTGTGCTCCTTTTTCTTTCTTTCTTTTGTATGGTGGCTTAGTCAGTAGACCATATGGCTGGAATCATTAAACCGAGACCCTTAAGGTGGGGAAGCTAAACCTCATGGAGTCCTAAGATTTAAAAAAAAAAAAAAAAAAAAAAAAACTAACCAAAAGCCATAACTTTAACCCTTGCTCTGCTTTCATATATTTCTTAGATATCTCTCTCAGGCATTTAATCAAATAGTTGTATAGCATACTCAAAAGTAATAATGCAACACGCATTCACTAGAGCACTAGCCACATAAACATCAATTGCAAAAACAATATAAAGAATATATTCCATTCATTTGATATGTATACTATAATTTCAACCCCAAATTTTAATATTTTTTACATTTGTAAATTTTATTAACTTCTATGAAACAAACAAGCTCACAGAAACCCAACCCCAAAAAATTAAACCAAACCAAGAAATTCCTCTAGAAATTCACTCATGGAAAGAAAAAAATAGAGGGTTCTTTGTGGATTTAAATACTAATACCAGCAAAAAAAAGAACGAAAGAAAGAAAAGAAAAAAACATACCAGGTGGTGGCTGTCAAACAGTGATGGAAGCACAAGCTTCCATCAAGACACTAGCAGCGATACGACGGGGCTACCTATCACGGTGGCTCTGGTTCTGCCGTGTCTCTCCTCTCTCGAGTGCCACAGACCTAGCTTTCTCTTCTTTCCATCGATTTCACATTAATAAAGTTGAGTTTGATAATTTTTAAATCTCACGTGTATCTCATATGCTCTAATTCTGTTAGCTTTTTAACACCAAACTAAAGAGCATCCCCATCAGCTTGTGCATAAATGTGCAAAATGAAAAAAGTAACTAATTTTACACAATTTGAGCAAAAAATCATCCACATCAGTAGGTGTAAACTTGTGTATAAATACACAATTACTACAATAACCATGCATATATGCACGGTTACTGTAGCATGTGTATTTAATATTTTAATAATTTTTTCTCTCTCCTGGTCTCTGATCTCACTCTCACTCTCACCTAACTCTCTCCTTATGTCTGCTCTCACCTCACCTCACTCGCCATTTTCCTCATGCCTCCACTATCGCCGATCATCAAACCCTCACTCTTAACTCTCTCCCTTTTCCTCATTTGATCAAATCATTTGATAAAATAGATAATAAAAGCCATTCAAAAAGAGAACTAAACAAAAAGAGAGAAAGCAAAAATTCATTCTCTTCTTATCTCAGATCTAATCGTAAGAAAAAAAAAAGTCTTTTTCATCAGGTTTCAGCAGCAACTTTGTCCCTTTTTTTTTTTTTTCAAGTATGGGAGCGGCATACGGAATGGCGAAGTGTGGAGTTGGGGTGTGTCGATGGGTGTGATGAGTCCAGAGTTGGTGATGAAGTCAATTGTGTCGGTTTCAGATTGAACTAGTGATGAGACTAGAGCGTCGATGGCGTCGATTGATTGGGTTTCAAATTGAGTGAGTTTCGAAGTGTTTGTTTCTTGGATTGAGTGGGTTGATTTTCCTTGATGATACTGGTTGGGTGCATGATGATGGAGAAATTATAAGGTTTACATGGTGGACAGGTTACGTGGTCCACCATTCTATTAAAAGACTCACACTTGTTTAAAATTATTAAGTTAGAAATTTTTTTTAAATAGAAACTAATTACTGACTCAGCAATTTTAAACAAATGAGAGTCTTTTAGTGGAATGATGGACAAGTGACGTAATCCGTCAGAGAACGGTATAATTTCTTGTGATGATGGTGGCTAAGTGTGGAGAGATCGTTGGTATTGTAGGTTTTTTTGTGCATAATAGAAGGAAAATTTGCACCCACTGATGTGGATGCTTTAAGAGGTATTAATTTGGCAGATGTGTATAGTTTATGGAGCAAATTGGCCAATATAAAAGTTCAGGGAGTGTTTGGCCAGTGGTTGAAAGTTGAGGGGGTGTATGAGCATTTTTCCCTACAATATAACCAAATCTGAAATATTTTGAATGTACAGGGTTTAGTACAAGGATGGAACCATGATTTCAAGTTAGGGGGTCAAAGTATAAATAAAAAAAATATGGGCTACTGGTTTGCTGTCATTTTTTTTTTTTTTTGGGATAAATTTTACTTTAAACCCTCCAGTTTAGAGGTAATTCAAATTAAACCCTATAATTTCAAAAGTATCAAATTAAACTTTATATATGAAATTTTTTGTGTCTATATACTTTCTCCAAATTTTAACTCCAGAAAGAAATTTGTTACCTTTCACTAGAATTAAATTGTTTATGCAAAAACAATTAAACTAAGAAAACAATCTTCCCTTTCTCCGATTTTCTTAATATATTTTATTTTTATTTTTTTTTGGAGGTGAGTTGGGGGGCCAACATTAATTCAAACGATATATTAAAGCATTTTCTTGCCATAAAACCTTTTATGGCTAATAATGGTGAGACTTATACAAAAGCTCACCAAAAATAAATCCTTCATAAAAACCATAACAACCCTCTAACACCCAATTATTATTAATTTTCAAAACCCAAACTTTCTCTCATTCCCCACCAAACCCATATCACTAAAACAAAACAAGAAGACTATGTAAACAACCCAATTCCTCCTTTGGGTCCCACAAGTGTAGTAGAAGTTTTTGATTTAGGAAAATTCTTACATGTTTCTGGAGCAATGTTCCCTCCTCTCACGAGAGATGGGCCCCATTGTAGGACCCATGTGTGGGGCCCTCCCCTCATGTGAGAGGAGGGAGCATTTTTCTCAGAGCACCTAGTATTTCCCTCGACTTAGGTATTGCATAAACCCTATTTACTCAATTGGGTTTGTGCAATTTTTGGAGAGCAAGGCTAGTGAGATTGACTTTGATGATGTGAGGATGGTTTGGGTTGACACTATATTGTGAAGAATGAAGACAAACAAGCATTCTTTTGTTAAATTTTTTGGGCCAAAGAAAATGAACGAGCCTTTTCTCTTTTTATTTTTATTAAGTTTTTGTTAAAAAAAATTTGGGCTAATAATTTGTGGACTATGGTGATTTGGGCCGATATATTGTTTTTTGGGTTAATTTGTGGAGTTATTTTGGCTAATCTACATAAGGAGGCCAAGATTTTGGTGGGAGTTGGGAACCAAGTTTTATTTTCCTTGGACTAATTCAAATTAAACCTTAATATATGTACAAAAATTTTTCTTTCATAAAGCTCAAGGGGGCAAGGCCTCTTTGGGCCCTTGTGTGGTTCCATCCCTGGTTTAATATCACACAAATAACATCTTAAAAATCAAGATCTTGAAAAGAAAAGAAAAAAGTGTTAATGTAAAGTCTTATTTTAAGTAGATAAACAAATAAAAGACGATGCAATAAGATTTATACATTTCAATTCAGAATGAAACAAGATACAATACTCCAATAATGGAAAGTTTAGGGGCTTTGATGTCTGAAGGAGAAGGAAGGTTATATAACACAAATAAAAGAACGTTTAGAAACAAAATAAATAAATAAAAAGACTTGTTTTCGACATCATTTAACAGATTAGTATTTGCATTCTAGTGACAATTATGGATTCCACCATTCAATGCAATAAAGTAAAGCTTTCTATCTCCTGAAAGGTTTTATCTATACTATTTAGAAGCGGATCCCCACTTTGGATTGGACTTTTATATGAGTCAAAAATACTCCTAAACCTTAGGTTTAACAGGAAAAAAACTTGAGGACAACCAGGTAAAAATATATGAGAGATGCTACGTCTACAACATTTTTACAACAAATCATAGGTGGTTAGTTGTTATTGGTTCAAATTTGAAACTAACACTAAGATTGTTTTTTTGCCCCAACAATAACAACCAATAACAACCTGCCACCTATGATTTGTTGTAGAAATGTTGTAGACATATCATTCCTCAAAATATATTTCCAGCACCACTTAAAATGCCTATAAAATAGGATACTCTCCTGCTAATCTATATTTTCAAAACAAACTTATCCATTTTTTTTAAGGAAAATTATGACACTAGACAAAAAAGAAAAAAAAAAAAACCTCATTGCATGCATGAAACGCGTGCGATGAGGCTAGTTTTGATACTAATTGTTTAGATTTACTTTTAGAAATAAATGTTTTAAAATATGTTTTATATAAATAGATGAAAATATTTCAATTAACGTATTAAATTATAAATTATATAAAATGTTAGATTCTTTTTCTAATGCATGTATTTTTTATAAAATATTAACTAACAATACATGCATCTATAGAAAGAAGATACCAAAATTTAAATTGATAAAATCATATTTAAGATTGACTATGTCACAAAAAAAATTAAGTGGATTAATGATATTACCAATTGAAATGAAAATTTAGGGAAACTTGAACACAAAAGCATATTATTAGTAATCTTGCATCTCATAAGGTAAGATTTAAAAAAAAATGGAAAATATCAAAACATAAATATTATTTAATTAACATTTAAAAATAAGAGAAGACTCCACTATAAATTGCCGCCTCATTTCCAAAACTATGTTGAGGTGGCCATAATTGAGCCTTATTATTGTGGACTGCAAATTTGAGCAAGGTTTGAACGAATCTATTTAAAGCTATACGAGGTATTCGACGTAAACAACACCATTCAAAATTTACAAGTTTTTTAAAATTTTATTTTATATTTAAAATACATTATACATATGCAATATATTTGGGGCCATATTTTGCATGGAATGCATTTAACATGCCAATAACAAACTTATTATTTCATTATTTTGGCATGATCATTCTAGTATTAGTAGAAAGAAATCAATTTAATTGAGGCTTAAGTATTTATAAACACACAAATATCAAAATGATAGTTGAAATACTAGTTGCGAAGAAGTGTTCAACGATTACCACCATTAGGATATTGGAAGAAACTAATAATTCTTCACAACTAGGCCAATCATTGGGGGAAAGAAGCTATGCACTTTATTCTTTTCTCAAGCACATTCATCATCATCACCCTTTCTTTCTTTTTTTTGGTAGTAACGGTATCCATAACAGTCCAAACACCTGATTCTACTCTCTTTAATTACTGATTCAGAATCTTTCTTAAATGAATCTTTAAGAGAGAATTGATATTTGCAATCTTCTTTCCACAGCAACAATCCTAGAAAACCCATGTTTTCTATTCCTTCCCATACTCCATGATCTTTCTTAACAAGGTGCTTTTGTCGATTCAACTTTATTGAAATCTTAATACTCAACAAATGCCTTTCTCTTGAAATTCATTCTTGCCTCCAAAGTTGTCTCTGCCATCTCAATACATCTGTTTACTAGTAATTGAAGATTTGGATATGTCTGGAAAATTGAGTCAACTACTCTAGGAGTTTCTTAAGGTTGAATGCATTGCAGTCATGTATCTACGAGCTAAATCTCTCTTCGTATGGTTTTTTGATTGGAGATTCTAAGTTGTTGTCAAGATCATTCAAAAAATAGTGGCATTCTTGTAACATAGGTTCAAAGGTCAAACTAATATAGTATTTGGCTAATTCATTGATCAAATCAACATGGAAGAACAAGAGGGAGGAGATATTGGGGACAAAAAATGAACTTTCTTGATGCAAGCAATGACATTTTGGATAGGAGTAGGACCTTTCATTGCTTTTGAGGGTGAAACTTCATTTATATAACAAATTATTCATTGTAACAAATTATATATTCATTTGTGTAATTTGAGGGTGAAGCTTCTGTGTATTATTATTGTGTGTGGTTTGAGGGTGATAAAGATGGTGGTGTGGGATTAGGAGTAGGACCTTTCATTGTTTTTGAGAGATGGGATTGAGAAAAAAATTGAGGGAGAGATAAAATGAGGGATTTCTCTGAAATACTAATTGCTTGTTCTTTACTCAAATGGATCAGCCTAACTGATTCTCCCTCTATTATTCATTTCAAAATTTACTAATAGCTACTAGTTGCAACGAGATACCACGTGACTATTTTGAGAGAGCACGTGCATTAGTTCCAAAACTCTAACATTTCTTCAAAGTTTTAGGGTCTTGTTTTGCTCTTTGTTTCATGGTAACATTCAATTACTCTATTATCTAAACTAACTCCATTACATATATGAGTTAACTCTTTTTTTTTTTTTTTGCTAAACTACATATATAAGTTACCTAATTCATAAATGAAAGCAAAGCAAAATTATGGAGCATTTCTAACTGGTTTTTTACTTTTCAAAAAAGCTGGATGCACCTAGTAAATAATTATTTGATCAAACAAACTTCTTCTACTTCTTTTGTTTTTTTTTTTTTTATTGCCTCCAAAGTTGTCTCTGCCATCTCAATACATCTGTTTACTAGTAATTGAAGATTTGGATATGTCTGGAAAATTGAGTCAACTACTCTAGGAGTTTCTTAAGGTTGAATGCATTGCAGTCATGTATCTACGAGCTAAATCTCTCTTCGTATGGTTTTTTGATTGGAGATTCTAAGTTGTTGTCAAGATCATTCAAAAAATAGTGGCATTCTTGTAACATAGGTTCAAAGGTCAAACTAATATAGTATTTGGCTAATTCATTGATCAAATCAACATGGAAGAACAAGAGGGAGGAGATATTGGGGACAAAAAATGAACTTTCTTGATGCAAGCAATGACATTTTGGATAGGAGTAGGACCTTTCATTGCTTTTGAGGGTGAAACTTCATTTATATAACAAATTATTCATTGTAACAAATTATATATTCATTTGTGTAATTTGAGGGTGAAGCTTCTGTGTATTATTATTGTGTGTGGTTTGAGGGTGATAAAGATGGTGGTGTGGGATTAGGAGTAGGACCTTTCATTGTTTTTGAGAGATGGGATTGAGAAAAAAATTGAGGGAGAGATAAAATGAGGGATTTCTCTGAAATACTAATTGCTTGTTCTTTACTCAAATGGATCAGCCTAACTGATTCTCCCTCTATTATTCATTTCAAAATTTACTAATAGCTACTAGTTGCAACGAGATACCACGTGACTATTTTGAGAGAGCACGTGCATTAGTTCCAAAACTCTAACATTTCTTCAAAGTTTTAGGGTCTTGTTTTGCTCTTTGTTTCATGGTAACATTCAATTACTCTATTATCTAAACTAACTCCATTACATATATGAGTTAACTCTTTTTTTTTTTTTTTGCTAAACTACATATATAAGTTACCTAATTCATAAATGAAAGCAAAGCAAAATTATGGAGCATTTCTAACTGGTTTTTTACTTTTCAAAAAAGCTGGATGCACCTAGTAAATAATTATTTGATCAAACAAACTTCTTCTACTTCTTTTGTTTTTTTTTTTTTTGGTAAAATTTTATATACTTTCTTTGACACGTAGGGATATAACCACACCCAAAAGTTTTGCAAAAATAACAATCCTCTTTGTAATAAACCTAACAATTATAATTAGGGGTAGAATTAGGATTGCGTGAGTTTTAGCCAAATCTCTAGAACAATATAAAGTAATAAATAAGTAAATAATAACCTCTCTCTCCAAATTATAAAATTTTATAATAGGAATTATTATTTTATTATATTTTTAATTGATACGAAAACAATAGACACCTATTATTATTTTGTCAAGTGAGGCAAAAGTGTAGGTGTAAGTGTAACAAGAGTTAACCTAGGTGGTTTGGCCGAGTGGTTTGGCACTTGGTCTCAAAGTACTTGTCCCGGGTTCAACTGAATGTGCTCTCCAATTTGAGTCCGGGTATCTATACTTTGAAAAAAAACCTCTAGACTAGTGATTTAACCCACTAAGACCTACTCGTCGTGTGCTCCCTAGTTCGTTTGATTAAGTTTTTTTTGTTTTTTTTCAAAAACATTTATTTTGTTTATTTTATTATTAAGCATAGCTTTTTATCTTCTATTTTATTCAAATAAATTTATCTTGATCTAAATAAGTAAAGAAAATATCTTCTAAAAAAAAAAAAATTAAAGAAAGTATCAAAGTACACTAAAAAAAAAATAGGGAAAATAAAAAACTCTAATTATTTTTTGAAAAAATAGATTTGAAATTCGCGGGGTTCTGTCATACATTTCAACAAAAACTCCTCTCACATAAACCCTAGATAAACCCAAACACACACATTCTCTGTCTCTCTCATATGCAAGTCTCAGACATGAGAGCTCTAAGACTCATCATCTACACCAAAACCCAGAGACTGCACCGCCTCAATCCTTCGATTCCCAATTCACTCTCTTCTTTTCCCCAATTTTCCCGCCACTTCCTTCACTCCACTCCCTCTCTCCACCATTCCAACTCCACCGCCGAACCCACCCCTCGCGCTTGGTCTATTTACGACCCTGCCCCTGGCACCGACACTCCCAAACTCCCCGCCCCAACTGTCAGTAAAGACTCTAACGGCCGCGACGGAAATGGGAATGCGAAGAAGCCCAATTTGGACATTGTCGGGAACAGGAAGAAAGGGAAGGCGAGATTCTCTTGGGTCTGCGCCGATTGCGGCCACTCCAACGGGCAGTGGTGGGGCACGTGCCGCGAGTGCAATGCCGTTGGTACCTTGAAGCGGTTTTCGGAAGGTGGATCGGCTGAGGTTTCCGAGGGGAAGACGTGGCTCTCGCACAAGGCCGGAGAGTCGCGGCCGATGCGGTTGACGGACGTCAATCGAGGGATCAATCAGTTGAATTGGCGAATTCCACTGTGAGTTTGGTACTCTCACTCTCTGTTTGGTTGCTAAGAAAATCACTTCATTTCCACCAAGAAAATGTGTCACATGAATTGCTGACTTGGATCATCAATTTGATGACGTGGATCATCTTGTTGTTTGCCACGTCATCAATTGGATTGGTACTTGTTTTTGTAAAATTTTAATTATTGTTTGATTATCCTAAAAAAGAAAGGTCTCTTTTTTATTATTATCAAGTTCTTTGAAATTGATGGGGGAGTGTATATTATGTTTATTTAAGAATTGCATAGTGGTTTTAGCAGTGGTGGGGCACGTGCCGCGAGTGCAATGCCGTTGGTACCTTGAAGCGGTTTTCGGAAGGTGGATCGGCTGAGGTTTCCGAGGGGAAGACGTGGCTCTCGCACAAGGCCGGAGAGTCGCGGCCGATGCGGTTGACGGACGTCAATCGAGGGATCAATCAGTTGAATTGGCGAATTCCACTGTGAGTTTGGTACTCTCACTCTCTGTTTGGTTGCTAAGAAAATCACTTCATTTCCACCAAGAAAATGTGTCACATGAATTGCTGACTTGGATCATCAATTTGATGACGTGGATCATCTTGTTTTTTGCCACGTCATCAATTGGATTGGTACTTGTTTTTGTAAAATTTTAATTATTGTTTGATTATCCTAAAAAAGAAAGGTCTCTTTTTTATTATTATCAAGTTCTTTGAAATTGATGGGGGAGTGTATATTATGTTTATTTAAGAATTGCATAGTGGTTTTGTTCTTAAAGATATGTGATTTTGTGTTTTGTGATTCTTATTTAGGCACGGACCCTTTGGAAATGAGGTTTCTAGGGTGCTTGGTGGTGGCATTGTACCAGGTTTGCCATTTAGTATTGTTGTTACTTTTTAATATTTTTGCTTTTGTTTTCTCGACCTTTCTACAACTATGATGAGTATTGTTAGCTAAAAGTTAGTAGAGCATAATATTGACATCATGGAATTCAATTAATGTATGTTTGATGGGTATTGTTTAATGTCAATTTAGCTTTTGGGAATGAAAAGATTATGCTATTTGGCTCTATTTCTCTGTAGCATTTTGACCAGCTATTGATATAGTTGCTGCCTCAAAGGAAAAAAAAAAAAAATACACACGCATTCTTTTAATAAAATTAATTTTCGTTGGACGTTAAATATAAAAATCATAAGTTAAACAAAATTATAATTTCTCTCATCTATATTTTTCGGTTCATACATCAGCAATTCTTTTGGTTTCTGAATTGTGATTTTTGAACACAAAGATCCTTTCTTGCAAAGTGACCTTGTTTTGATTTATACAATTAACATCTGATGGCTATTTTTTTTTTTTGGAAAAAATTTTAGTGTTGAATTATATAGAAATGGTTTTGAACTATTTTTCACCAATTACATTTTACTTAATATTTAAAAGAACAATTTATATACAAGCCTCTGCCTTGGTTATTAATCTGGTGAAATGAAACCTGTTCTGCTATTTTTTAGCCTGTGATAAATTTTTTCATTAGTTAATTCTTCTGCTCCTGTGACAAACTATTCTATTAGTTGAATGTTTGAGCTTCTAATTCAAAGAGAGTTCAATGCTTATTTTAGCTGTGTGTCTTTTTGGGTTTTGAAGGTTCTTTGGTTTTAGTTGGTGGTGATCCTGGAGTTGGCAAGAGTACACTGTTGTTGCAGGTATAAATTTGTTAAGGATCAAATTTTCATATATGTAACTTTACATTGTGAGCATACAGATGACGTTGTTGCTTAAAGTTGCTCAGAAATGCTTGAACTTTTTATACCATTGGCTGCACTCGTAATTATTATATTTCTCTACATATGGTTTTATCCTGATATCAGTTCTTACTTTTGATTCGAAGATTGCTGCTATGATAGCTGAAAGGAATGATCTTGGTCAACCAGCACCAGTTGTGTATGTTTCTGGTGAAGAGGTTAGCATTTGTGAAACTTCATACTGGCTTGTTGCCTTGATGAAAGCAGAAAACTTGATTCTGTCAATACATTTTTGGTCGTGTTTTAGCTGCCTAATTCTTGGTAGGCATATTATTTTCCTTGTTAGGTAAGAAGCACATGAACATGAAATAAGGGGCAAATTTTTAGTTTTAATTTTTAACTGATGGTTTAATTGTACTCAATTAAGTTGGGGAATATTGCTTCTAATGCTTTTGAAATAGACTCAAGTCCTCTTATTCTTGAAAGGGTTTCCATAAGCCTGTGATGTGTTGACTCTAGATGGAGTTAAATCTTCAACTTAGTGTTTCTAAAAATGGAATTTGTGATTTCACCATTTTTGTGTGGATTTTTTTTTTTTTTTTTTCACTTTCCTTGGACCTTGCTATGTATCTGGAAGTAACTTTAATGCTGTTTCTCCCTATGGCAGAGTGTTGAGCAAATTGGAAACAGAGCTGACCGTTTGAGTATAGGAGCGGATGAACTTTTCTTATATTCTAATACTGAGATTGAGGTGCATGATTCTGGACTTGACAGTTTTTATTTTTTTATTTTATTGATTATTTTAATTTCAGCCAATCATGTTGCTCATACTCCGATCATTCTAAGATTTATGTAATTTTATTTTGATACAAATCACTCTTGTTTTTTGAGTTTCGAATCTATGTTGTTGGATTTCTCATTGGGTTACATAGCGTTGATGTAAGATATCAGCATCAAGTGGCAGAAAAAAGACAACTTTCATTAAATCCAATATATAATGTTATAAATGCTAAGTGAATGTTTGAAGAGGACATTGATGCAAAGTGAAAACTCTTGTTGATTTAAGATGAGGTGCAATCTGACTTGAAAAAGATGAGGTGAAATTTGTCCAATAAGTCATGCTTAGAAACTACTACTTGTAAATATCTATCAAATGCTTCATAAGTATAAAATTGCTGGTCTGCGTATCTGGAACATTGGTGAATGTAGCCTAAAATAATTGGTGCATTTGCCTGCTTTCAGGACATATTAGGGAAAAGTCAGCCCCTCTCACCTCGGGTTATAATTGTCGATTCAATTCAAACAGTTTATTTAGAAGGTGTGGCTGGAAGTGCTGGAGGGCCTGCACAGGTTAGAATTTTCAATCCTTATACCATTCCAGGCAAACAAAAAAAAAAAAAAAAAAAACCTGGTTTTAGCTCAAGGTGTTTGACCCATATGGGCGGGCTAGTTCTGTTCTGCTTTTTTCAAGGTGATGCATACAATGGAATAGTCTTAGGGCACCTAGCTCCCTTTTCTGTTTGAATATATTTTTTCTATTTGGTAATGTTTCCAAATCCTCTGATTTTAAAGTATTTCGTGTAGCATTTATATCCGCGCTAATTTCTCTTTTAGGTTGTCAACAACTCAAAAGGTTTTCAATTTGAAAATGATTTCTTATATTCTTACCTTCTCTCAGATTATGAATATAATAATGCACTTTGGACCAGAGTTTAACTTTTAAAGTGCACATATTTGCTGTGATGTTATGTGGTGGTTTCTGGACAGTACATATACTAGGTTCTGAGATTGCCCTGATCCATGACAGGTGAAGGAATGCACATCAGCCTTGCTGCGTTTTGCGAAGAGGACTAACATCCCCATTCTTTTGGTGCGTATACATTGTCCAAGTCTGAAAGGAAGCCAACATTTGACATTTTTGGATGCATATTCATCACATCTAGGTCTGAGTGTTTAAGCACACCACTAATCTTTTATTTATTTTATTTTTAATTTAATAAGACAATTTAATGTTTTATGTTAAATCCTTTAAGTTGCATTTGTCAGCATCTGGGGTTTAAAATTGTTTGGCATGTCTTTAGTGAGGAAACACGGACACGAGCACGGGTTTTGGTACTACACGTCAATTTTTTAAAAATTAGGACTTGGCACAGTAGGGATACACATATTAATTAATTATTAAAATTAAATATATTTTAATTTATATTTTTAAATATTGTTAAGAATTTATTTTTTCATATAATGTTAAACATATATCAATTTAAGGTCAATAATGGATAATAAAGTGAATTCATGACTAAAAAATGATGTTTAGAAATTAGAATACAAACTAAGAATGAGATCCAATAGTTTAAATAAAAGATAACTAGATAAGCGTTCAAGATTGAAACTAAAAAGAAATAAAAGATAAGTGTCCCTCCCGTGTAACGCAATTTTTCAAAAAAAATAAAAAGTAAAAGGAAACGGCTGGGACACGTGTGCAGAAGTGTCCCAGTCTCCCAGATGTGTCCCGTGTCTGACCCAGGTACGGAATCCCGAATGAAATGTCCATGCTTCATAGGTCTTTAGCTTCATTAAAAGTTGCCAAATTTATGGTTGTTTTGAATGGTAAGCACTTGATGATGGGAGCAGATGATTTGCCAAAGAGTTGTAGCTCAAATGGTACATTCTCCTCCCATAATAATGGGATAGTGGGTGAGGTTATGGGTTCATGATTCGCTGGTGCCTATATATCTTACCAATAAAAAATAATTCCAATAGATGTGTTTTTTCGTTGATGGTCAGTTAATCATTTTTTACTATTTGGTGGGTTTTCACCTGTGTGTGTTGGTTATATTGTGTTTCTGTTTAAATTTAAAATCTTTATTATATTGCCACTGTAAAAAGAGACTGTGATCAACAATCTGCTCTCCATGAAATTGTTTCATGATTCTCTTGTTCCATGCCATTTTCTTGTCAGTTATTAGTTATTACCACTTATGTCCTCTTGTTTTGAATAAACATGCAAAACAATAAAATACAAGCAACACAAGATACAAAATTAATATCTTTTAATAAACTCTATGCCAAGATCCATAGGCGACATCAATAAAAAATTACTATCACAAATATGAATTACAACCTCATCCACAAGCTCTCACAAATATAATTATATAAACCAACCTAAATCCACAATACGCCCAAAAGTGCTCTCACCCTAACATATCTAACAAATCTATCTTCTATCTCTCTCACACACTACAAAAGCTACACCACCACCCTATTTATTGGGGTTATTACTCCTCTCTATTTCTTTTTTGATATGTGAATAACACTCTATAAGAATTATTGCTCCCTCTTATTATGCTTCTAATCAATGTGGGATTCTAAAACCAACAAGTAAACCTCTAAGCTTATCACCTCATGGGTTGGACTTAACAATTTCCACTCCAGCCCATGTGATGTCTTCATTAATATCCCTTTTTGTACTTTCTTTGCTCCCTTTTGTTGGGAAAGGGAGCTCCCTAATGTCCTTAACAAAAGATATGATTAGTTGAGTTTAAGCAATTTTTAAATTCTCACTCAAACTCAGCTTATAACCAAACCAGTTGCATTCTCTACAAATTATCCTCTTTTCTATCTAGTAGTATCTTTCCTCTTCGGTTGTTGAACTAAAGGCTCCTCTTTGCTTTTGCTCCTCTATGCACTTCACATATCTCTTCATTACCATCAAAACAATTCTATTAACTTATATGACATTGCCTCTTATAGAATATTATCCATAGCCAAAATAATCCAAGCAACCTAAAGAAATTATATTTCTTCTAAGTTTTGGTACATGTCTCACACTACCCAGGTTTTCATTGAACATCTTAATTTTTATTGTGCCTGTTTCTATTACTTTACATTCCACATTTCTAATAACAGAACTTTCATCATAATCTTTTTTTGTCAGACCTACCTCTATTCCTACACATATACCTATCTTTATTACTACACATACAAAAGGAGCTGGCAGAATCTAAAACCCACAATTTTTTTAATAAAATCTGTATTTTTGCTAACTACAAGAACATCGCCACTATTTTCATCCATGATATCTATTGCAGCAGTTGTTGTATTTGTATACTTCTGCTATCTTGACTTTTTCTTGGTCAAGTTTTAACTTCTTATGTTGATATTAGTTATGTTGTATCTGTTGACAATATTAGCACTAGACTTTGATCTTGACTTCTTTATATCAAAATTCTTCTTGCACAACATACTCCTACACTGGCTTGATTTGGATTTCACCACAATTGTCTCAACTTCCAAATTATTTGTTAGCTTTTTAAACTTTTCTGTCTCTAAAAAAACCGACATCTCATCTTCAAACTTGAGTGTCTCCTTACCAACAGTGCAGTCACCAGGTATCTGCAGTCACCAAGTATCATAGGAAGGTGAAAGTGAGTCCAAAAGCAATAGGGCTTGATCCTCCTCAATCTTGGTATTTATGTTCGAAGAATTGAGTAGTTAAATTTTAAAAGCATACATATGATTCTTAATTTTAGTAACTTCCTCCACAAGCAGTTGATGCAACTCTTTCTTCAAGTACAAACGACTTGTAAATGGCTTTTAACATATTTATCTTCTTTAACATTTTTCACTATTCTTAAGGTGAAATCTCGTTCAACACACTATACTTCTAGGGAAAGACTTAAACGAATAATACCCACCCCCTTCATCTTAAGTTCTTCCCATTATCATTGGAAATAGTGGCCAGTTTTTGAATTCTTACCAAATTCCTTAATCAATCCTCATTGCACTAAAAATACGATATCTTTGATAGTGATTTACAAAGACTAAATTGTTTTTTTCATCAAAGGCTCCATCACCTTTGTTCATCAACGTGGGATCCCAAAACTAAGTGAACCTCCAAACTTATCCTCTTATGGGCTGAACTTATAATAGTATGATTGGTAAGTTGGATATGCAATACTAAGCATCACCTGAACTCATATGAACCTCCAAACTTTATCCCCTCATGGGCTGAACTTATAATAATATGACTGATAAGTTGGATATGCAACGCTAAGCTTCACCTTTCTTTAGTATGACTGATAAGTTGCTTATGCAATGCTAAGCATCACCTTTGTTTTGGCACTCGAGTAATTTTCTCAAGTGTTTTGATTTTTTATTTGTCTTCTTTACTTTAGACATGCATTTAAGTGTAACCTTTTCTTTTTCAGAGTATGATCAGTTGATAATACAGTATTGTATTAGACTGATCTGTAGGCTTTTCTTCAAATATTGTCTATCAATTGTTAAGTTTTCAACTTTTGTGATAGCTAAGTAATGCTTTTTTGCTCTTTTGTATTTCAGATTGGACATGTGACAAAATCTGGAGATTTAGCAGGGCCTCATGTCTTGGAGCACATTGTTGATGTTGTTTTATATATGGAAGTTGGTACCTTGTTACCTTTTCTTTTCCTGCATAGTTGGTAAAGGTGGCACATAGTCACTTTGTTGTCTACCTTTTTATATTTTCCTTCACTAGTGCTAGGAGCCTCATAGCTCAATTTACACCTCCTGATGTTTCCAACAGAGACATCCAGGACTCAACCCCCACCCCCCCCCCAATCCTTAATATCCTGTATCAAATTAGAACGACAACCATAAATTATCCTAGACTTTGTCAAGTTAGGCAGTTGGAGATCAGATATTCCTTGCATTGGAAGCCATCAAGATTTTTACTTTATTCTCATCTGAGTGGTTTTATTATATCCTGTCTTGCATGCATATTACTAAAAATAATTAGCTTCTTGCAATGTATGTATTTCATGGTTAGTTGGAGCTTCCAAATGTGATGGATGTGCTAACTATGCCATGATGCCAGAAATAGATAACTGATATTCTCGTGTCAATATTTAGGGGGAGAAGTACTCATCCTATCGTTTGCTTAGATCTCTGAAGAATCGTTTCGGATCCACTGATGAGGTATTCCATCAAGAGATGCTGTTGCTTCAATTTTTTTTATAATATGTATCCTACATCATTATGTTGTTTATGCTTCAAATTACATTCCACTTAAAAATTGCATGCAGAACCATTGAGAATTAACTAAATGGGCATATTGCCCTTCAATCCTTATCTTTACATCTTTTGGTTGGCAGCGCTGATAGTGATGATTGTCATGACAGTATTAAGTTTTATTTTTGTGTTTGAAGCTGTTGCTTCATATTTTGGTTATGCTTGCTTTTCTGTCCATGGCTACACTAGCTGACGCACTCAACAAGTCATCTTGAGCTTATTGATGTTTTTTTTTTTTTGGGGAGAGAATTGAGCTTATTGATGTTAATTGAACAAAGTGGTCTGTCTTCAATCTTTTTTGTGTAAGTTGTGTAGTCTATCTCACATGGTCTAGCATTGGAATGAAAAAGAACATGTTGACAAGTTATATAAGTTACTTATCAAAAAGGCACGGTAATCTGTAAATAAAGTTTCATTTTGAATACATTTCTTTAAAAAGTAGTATCCGTGCACAAAACTTCCACTTTTCTTGTGGAGTTTGGGAGAGGTCAACGTTAGGCAGCCTTACCCCAAATTTTTTTGGAGAGGCTGATTCCTGGACTCAAACCTGTGACTGGTCGCTTTTGAGGCATTTGCTATTGCACCATAGCTCAACCTCTAGCAATGAATTGAATGCATTTCTTACAGAGCTCTAAGTTAGTCTAAATGGACAATAGGCTTTCTCCTTGAAGTTTTTATTTTCTAGTGTAGCACTTATATTACTTAGGCAATTATGCATTTTCCTTTTTGTGAAGGGTATTCACCTAAAAATTGAATGGTAAGGTTTACTTAATAGGAGCTTCATCATCCTTCTAAATATTACTAGAGTTTCTTCAGTTTGTGTTGATGATAGGATTAATGCTTGCTGTCAGCTTGGAGTATTTGAAATGTCACAATCCGGGCTGCAAGCTGTTTCGAACCCCAGTGAGATGTTTTTAAGTGATCAGTACTCAGATTCAGAGTATTTAGCTGGACTAGCTGTGGCTGTGATTATGGATGGATCTCGAACTTTCCTAATCGAAGTTCAGGTAGTTTTTTGGTAATTTTGTACTTCATTTTTAATCCTTTGTTGCATCATACATTTAACTTCGACATGTTTCCACAAACTATATGATTCTATGACACAAAAAGGAAAACACTAGCTGACGCACTCAACAAGTCATCTTGAGCTTTTGATGTTTTTTTTTTTTTTGGGAGAGAATTGAGCTTATTGATGTTAATTGAACAAAGTGGTCTGTCTTCAATCTTTTTTGTGTAAGTTGTGTAGTCTATCTCACATGGACTAGCATTGGAATGAAAAAGAACATGTTGACAAGTTATATAAGTTACTTATCAAAAAGGCACGGTAATCTGTAAATAAAGTTTCATTTTGAATACATTTCTTAAAAAAGTAGTATCCGTGCACAAAACTTCCTCTTTTCTTGTGGAGTCTGGGAGAGGTCAAGGTTAGGCAGCCTTACCCCAAATTTTTTTGGAGAGGCTGATTCCTGGACTCAAACCTGTGACTGGTCGCTTTTGAGGCATTTGAATGCATTTCTTACAGAGCTCTAAGTTAGTCTAAATGGACAATAGGCTTTCTCCTTGAAGTTTTTATTTTCTAGTGTAGCACTTATATTACTTAGGCAATTATGCATTTTCCTTTTTGTGAAGGGTATTCACCTAAAAATTGAATGGTAAGGTTTACTTAATAGGAGCTTCATCATCCTTCTAAATATTACTAGAGTTTCTTCAGTTTGTGTTGATGATAGGATTAATGCTTGCTGTCAGCTTGGAGTATTTGAAATGTCACAATCCGGGCTGCAAGCTGTTTCGAACCCCAGTGAGATGTTTTTAAGTGATCAGTACTCAGATTCAGAGTATTTAGCTGGACTAGCTGTGGCTGTGATTATGGATGGATCTCGAACTTTCCTAATCGAAGTTCAGGTAGTTTTTTGGTAATTTTGTACTTCATTTTTAATCCTTTGTTGCATCATACATTTAACTTCGACATGTTTCCACAAACTATATGATTCTATGACACAAAAAGGAATAAAAAAAGTAGCGCTAGATCTCATTCTAGCTAGAGAAAATCCTTTAATTCATAAGGGGCTTGGTAAATTAAAAAGAAATAAATTTGGATCCACTTGCTTACAGAAATAAACTGATTGCAATTTTATTGATAAATGGAATCCATAGACTTGACTGTAATAGGCTTGCTATCATATTCGACTTGTCTAGAAACATTTTGACTGACATTTAAATATCTATGTAGGCATTATGTGCATCTGGGTCAATAGCTTCAAGGCAAGTTAATGGCATTCAAGCAAGCAGAGCTGACATGATTATTTCTGTAAGCAATGCTCTGGAGTTCTTTTAATATACATGCTCATGCAATATCTTCTATACTGATCTCTGTCTTTTTGCTATGTTTCACAAAATTTCCTTGGATGGTGAGAAATAATTAAATTAAACATTCTCTTTGTAATGTAATCTGACACCCACCTTATCAAATTGTAGTTTTCAAATGCTCATTGCCATTGTGATGTTTTACTCTTATGCTACTAGTGCTTTGCAGGTTCCAGTTCCACTTTGTTTGTGAGATTACAATGATTCAATTGAACCTAGCATTTGTATTTAGCAATTAGATTAGGCCAACCTTTGATTTGTTTATTAAGTCAATTAGGCCAATGTGGTTGTTCATGCATTGACCTAAGGACAGGGTTCAAACTCAAGACTACATGCTCTAATATCATAATAGATTATTGATTCTCCCAATAGTTTAAGCATTTAGGAAATTGTGAATTTAATCATTTAACTATAATTCTAACAAAAAATTTTCCTCGACTGCAAGACAAACTTTTGGGATCATTTGATTTTTTTTTTTAAAATTTAGAATTCAAACAGAAAAAATGTAGTCTTAAAATTTTTTTTTTTTGGGAAAATTTAAAATTTAGAATTCAAACAGAAAAAATGTAGTCTTAAAATTTTTTTTTTTTGGGAAATGTGTTATATTTTATTTTCAGCAACCAGAGGGTAAGGCCCACTTTGTCGCTATGTTATTGCTTTTCAGTTTTTTTATTTATTTTTTTAAATAAATAATTCAAATCACTATTCTAGATGATCATCAAGATGACATTTTACTTCTTGGCAGTGAGCATAAAAGGTTGCCTTAAATGATGGTCCACACCTGTAAGCTTACCATCTTGAATCTCTTATACATTGTAGGTTCTGATGAAGCAAACTGGCCTCAAGCTTCAAGAGAATGTAAGTTGATGTTTCCGCAGTAGATAAAGTTTTATCTTAAATCATTTTGGATGAATATTTTTTAACCTAGTATGTGGCAATCAGATGACCATCAACATGCATTTTAATCTCACAACTCATTAAGTATTTAAATAAGTCACATGACTAAATAAGTTGTATAATAAAAAATGCACGTGGATAGTCATTTGATAGCCACATATGGATTGGAAGAGAATTTCATCCCTCCAACTCCATAATCCTCTATAATAGTTGCTCCCCAATTTAGTTTTCTTCTCTGTAGTTATGTGGCTTATAATTGGGTTCTGTCATTTAATTTCTTTTGAAGTTTTTCCCGGATTGAGGCTTTCAACTGAATAAGATTAGTGAAAACTTTATAATGTTTTGAAGACGAGGTAACAAGGGAAAACATAATGACTTATTAAAAAAAAGGTGCAGAGCTATTTTTTAAGCTTATGAAGCATGATGAGGACAACACGTTATGCTTTTAATAACAATAGAATCAGCTTTTTTAATATACAGTCAAACACATGAATATAAGAGAAATATCAGTTGACAATAACATTCAAATTATGTTTGGAAGAAATTTGAATATATGCCATTTAAACACAATATTATTATTCCATACACAGCAGATCCTGATAAACCCTACTTATCCTACACTCATACCCAACCTTCATGACATACACGTTTGATCTAGGAGACTAGCACAGTAAGACTAAGAATTTTGACACCAGACCATTATTCTAACAAATTCATTGATAAATCTGCACATCACCTCAAACTGCTAAAAGCTGTAATGCATTTTCATTTTAGAGTACTATAGCTAGTAGAAGTATTCAATCGCATGATTTTTTCTTTTTTGGTTTCAATGCAAATCCTCCATGGTGACTTTATTGTTGCCATTGGTATAATTTTTTAAATACCGAGCCCTTTGGTGCCTTTTATTCAGAGATTGATTTATTTCAGAAAAAAGATGGCGCAGTTGATTATTTGATTATGAAATGTGTTCCCTTGTATTTTGCTATCTCTTGAGCTATGTTAAGCACTTGGGCCTTTATTGATCCTTTTTCCTTAAATAGTTAATGTGTTTTAACTTAATGGTACTAGCTAATGTGTTCTCTTGTTTTTGTACTTTTTACTATAGGCAATCTTTTTAAATGTTGTTAGTGGGGTGAAGCTGAGTGAGACTGCTGGGGATCTTGCAGTAGCGGCAGCAATTTGTAGCAGGCATGTGTTTTATGATCCAATTCACCTCATTACCTTTTCCCTTTTCATGCTTTATTTCTTTAAATTAAATATTGGATTTTACATACTTTATGAGATTTTTCATAGCAAATTTTAAACATCCAACTTGATGCATTTGTTAGTATTTTTCAGCATTTCTACAAGTTTTGCAATGTTGATTGAAATAAAAATAAAAATTACCTTCTGCAGTACTTTCTTTTTTTATGCTCTTGCCCCTTGGATGTATTTACTGATTACAATTATCTTTCTCCTTTCTTTCTTTTCTTTTTCTTTTTTTTTTTTTTTTTTTTTTTTTTTTTTTTTTTCGTCTCCAGTTTTTTGGAGTTTCCTATTCCAAACAATATTGCGTTCATTGGTGAAGTTGGACTTGGTGGTGAGCTTCGCACGGTAAGCAATATGGTTCCATTTTATTGGTATTAATTGTTAACATTGCTATAATAATTTATTTAAAAAAAATTACTTTCAGTAACAAAGTTTTACACGTACAATCTTTGTTGAACTTAAGCCAGTCTGTTAGCATCTCCTTCCCTGTTTTCAGTTATGGAATCTTCTTTCTATTCCATTTGTGACAGTTACTTTTGTTGCTTATATTGCATTCAGTTATATATTTCCTATGCGCAGAGTATATCCTCCAGCATTCCAGATTTTATTTTTCTGCTAGCCCTTCTGAAGAAAAGAATGTAAAACAGATTTCAGGCAGGCCCCACCAGATTTTACTACTTTTTAGTTTTTGTTTAGTGATACTGTAGTTTAGCTGAGTTATCACGCTCTTCATGTGTAGAACTTATTGGAGTTTGGACTCTATCAAGGCTTGGCCCCCTTTATGGTCTGCTTGCCAAACTTTTGACTAGATTGGTCAGCCTGATTTGTGAATGGAGCTGAGCCCAAGTAACCTTTCTGATAGTAGTATGCCTAGAGCTAGGCAAAGCAACTAATTCCATGCACAAAATTTTGATAAAATTATTGGATATTGTTGATTGGTGTTTAGAATTCATTTCAATAATGCAATACCAAAGTTTATAAGTGGACCTTGTCTTAGCAGTTCATATGAGATTTGCTAGCATTGCAGCTAGCACGTATATTTGGAATGCTTTTTCCTTTGTTTATTTATTTTCCTGCTTAAATGGGACTTCTGGTTTTTGAAACTGTTTTGTTTCAATATTTTAGGTACCTAGAATGGAGAAAAGGGTATACACAGTGGCAAAACTGGGCTATAAAATGTGTATTGTTCCCAAATCGGCTGAGAAATCTTTAGGATCTCAAGGTTTTGAAGGAATGGAAATCATAGGCTGCAGGAATCTGAAAGAGGTTATTAACACCGTGTTCAGGGCACACTGAAATGAAGAAGGAGATCAGGTTTAATCCTTGTGTTTTACATTAAGATTTGTAGAAATTCTGTAAATCTTAGGTATGAAAATGTTACACATGAAAAATGGTACAATTATTACAACCGCATAGCAAAATGAATATATTGTTTATTTTGGCGCCCTTTGCTGATCCCTAATCAATTATATTGTATTTTCCGTTATGTATTTTAATGTGCTGCTACATTCCACATCAGTCCTTGGTGTATCATTGACAAATATGTAAATGATAAGATGCTTCATGTTCAAAACTTTGTCAGAAGAATGTAAGTGCCAAAACTAATAAAATGTTGCCAGAGAAACTTCACAAGAATGAGCATCCCATGCAAAAACCAAAAAGAAAAAAGAAAAGAAAAGAAAAAGGAATGAGCATCTCATGCATTATTCAAGCGAGTGGTGGCAGTAACAATTTTAATAAAAACTTTTCCCGTTGAGAAGTTGTGGTTATGTTAGTAGGGAATAATGTTTGCCTACCAGTTGCATTGGTGTAAGCTCCTAAGCAAACTGACATTGTACATGACAGAAGTATTTGCTTAAAGATTCCTTTCGGCCTTAGTAAACTTAAAATAAAACTTGTTCATAGAGTGATGCGCAGGATTGTTATTGAACTCGAGCTCCACTTATCCTGTTGCTTCCTTATGTATTGGAAATATTCTTCCTCCAGCCCATTACATGATCATTGATGATTTATAAAACCTTTTTCGTGTACTAAACATTTAAACAAATCACATAACTATTAAGCAAGTCATGTGATAAAAAGTACATGCATATAATCTTTTTATTTTTTATTTTATAGATATGATAGTATTTCAAAACTATGGTGTCCATTCCATAATAATTGTTCTTTATCATTAAGCCAAAATACCAATTAGTTTTTAGTGTAAACTGAGATTGAACTTCAGATTTTTTATTTAACAACAAAAGACTTTACTTGTTAATTTAACTGAAACTTACCGTAAATAATCTTTTGAGTTGTCATATAGTATATTTTCGAGTTAAACTCTGTCCATGCTGGAAATGGCAAGATTGACTTGTATTTGCTAATCACTAAAGTCTTATAGATGACCTTGCTTCGCGCTCAAAGCTACGAACTAGGGTTTTCTCATGGAAAAGGTATCTTTGATTTAGGGCATCCTAACAGATGGCCTTGGTGGTACCAGCTTTCAAAGCAAAGGCCTGTCTTTCTCATGGGAAGCAGGGGGCAGAGGAAAAAATTGCCATGACATGTTTCCTCAAGATCTTTGATGTTTATAACTCTCTCTCTCTCTCCAATCTGATCTACAATGAAGTGGAGAAATGCACGTAGACACAGAATTTAAGTGCAAATATATCTATTTAGTACTTGTGAAGTGCTCAGAGATAATTGTATATCCCGTATAATAATGTCATAACCACCGTTCAGAATAATATACAGTGAGTGGTTCTTTATGAAAGTATTGTAGCCCCCCATCTATGGTAGGGTAATTTCACACTAAAATTATATGAATCACCACTGGGTATAGGGTTCACTTGGTAGAACTTATATCAGCATGCAACAAAAAGAAAAAGAAAAGGGGCACCCCCAATGACAGATAACTTCAAATTAGCAGCTGCTCAAATTGAATTGGTGCTGCTAATCACTTTTGGTTAGCCATTATGGTTTCTAAATGGCTGTTCCCATTTACTAGCAGGATTGGTGGTTCTTCCTCTCTTGTGTCCTCAGTGACATCTTTCAGCTCTCTATGCTTAGTTGCTCTTGCTTCTAAATGGTTCTCCCCATTTATTGATTGGATTTGTGGTACTTCCTCATTCTCGTCTCCAACGACATCTTTATGGTCCAAAAAGCTTGGCTGATTGGTTGAACACAGCAGCCTTGCCCACATCCTGTCAGTTATCACAACCTTGTTTTGTGTCTCGATCACCCGCTGCACAGAAAATTCAATTTACTTGAGCAAACTAGTCCATATGAGTTTTTAAAAAAAGAAAGTTGTAGTTGCTTGTAATAAAACTGATATTGCTCCAGCTTTAATTGAAAGAGCTCATCTCTCGTTTAATCCACTGGAATTTTTTTTTTCTTTCTTTTCTAGATAAGTTGCAAGTTCCCTTCGGCAATATTTAAAGAGGAGAAAATTAGGCTTGATATTATCAAACGTTAATTAAATCTGTTCAATTTGCATGACGTTGTAAACTGGAACTTTGTTCAATTGGGCTTCCGGGATGTATAATGTAGCAAGAAGCATAGTTTCAGATTGCTCGCACATGCAGGGGCCATACATATGCAACTCCAGCAGTTACGTGCAAATAGCCCACAGAGACAACTAAATATGATTTAAGGGAAGATAAGAAATTTGTTTTGAATCAAAGAAACTCACCCGGAATGGTATGTAAGCATGTCTTCCATTAACAGGGCCAACTGTGAAGCCTGTATACCCTGCCATTGCACCATGAACTGCACTGTGTGCAAGGAGGGTGCAATAAACATTATCAGATGCATTGCTCGGAACAGCACGTATCATGTAAGTGGGATCTGCAAGCAAACAAGGTCTTATCATTTTCTAATCATATTTAGGACAAACTGAAAAAGAAACATATAATAAGAAGAAATTATTTCAATAAACTAACCTATATATTTGAGATTTATAGCCATCTTCCGTTTCTTGAAGTGATCCTGAGCAACAAAAAACCTATGATTAACTTGGAAAAACTTTTCATATTTGTAATCTAGTCACTGGTAATTAACAGCATTTCTCTGAAAAGAAATAAAAATTATAAGCCCCCACAAGATTTTCTATATATCATATCAATTGAAGTGAGTGACACTCAATTCACCATGTTGCAGTGCTAATCGCTTACTATTTGTCAAACTGAAAAGGGGCACCTTATACAGTTGAATAACTTGAATTACTTCATAAGTCTCCGGTATCATATCCCAAAGCAAAAAGGAAATTATAGGCAAAGCCTCTAATTAGAACTTGGAAGTCACTACACAAATACTCCTCTTACAGTTCTTTCATTGCTAAATCAAAGCTGATATGTTCACAATTGCAAGGCATGGCAAAAAAATATACATTTAACACCAAAGTGAAATAAAATATCCTAGAATTTATACCTTAATCCTCTGAGATATCCATAGACCCACATCATTGAGTAGCTTATTACCAGAAGCATCCTGTTGGTCATTGGCGCGAATGCTTTCAGAAAGCAGCTCTTGTCCTGCGCCTTCAGCCATTACTATAACCATGTGTCCATGTTCTTTCAATCTTTTCTCAATGTATTCAAATAGCCCACCAGGTCCTTCAAGATAAAAGGGTGACTCGGGGATCAAACAACAGTCCACATCTCGGCTAGCAAGAGTAGCATACATTGCTATGAATCCTGCATGACAAGAATGAGGTGAAGCTAATTTAAGAAACATTGTTTCTCTTTATAATAGCTGATTTAATTAAAAGAGTTTATGAAAGAGAAATGCCTCAAAAAAAGAAAAAAGGGTTGGGGGGGGGGGGGGGGACGCTTAATGAGAACACTAATTGACCTGGATGCTTAATTACTAGGCGGACATGCCCCATTCAGTAATCAGCACCCTAGGTTGATCAATGTGATCATTTAAGAATGCTTCAGGCTTGCTCAAGTAGAATTAAAGACGACCAAGTAAAAAGTGAAAGAAGTTAAAACAGAAAGACTTAAATAAGGAGGAGAAATATTAATATTGGTATGGATTAGTAGGAAGTGATTTAGAATTTAAATTTTCTATTCCATAAAATGACAAATGCAAAAAGATGAAATTTTGCTCAGAATGCTATGATTTGCCACGTGAATCAATGATAAATCTAAGAATAATTAGCAAATTATAAATATAGCTCAAATAACGAGAAAAAGTTCTAAGTACAGGAAAAAATAATTGGGGGGGATGGGGGTGGAAGAAAGGCAACAAGGAAAGAGAAACTTCTTATAAATTATGAAGCCGTCCACATGCATAGATGTCACAAAATCAATGAAAAAAAGTAAAGAAATGGAATAAAGATATATCCTAAATAGTGGCCCTAGTTGTGTAGCCATGAAAATTGAATGTTCATTGCTAAGGAAAGTCTTTAGCTCTCTTTTCAATGGAAGCTCATTTCACTGTAAAATTAAGCACAGGTTCAAATCAAACCAACAATTTTTCAGGTGTGACTTCTTTGATCTGTTAAAATAGCTACTAAAGGAAAGAAGCTTACCACTGTAGCGGCCCATTAACTTGACAAATCCAATACCATTCTCAATGCTTTCTGATTCAACATGGGCTGCATTAATAGCTCGTTGAGCCTCCTCAACTGCAGTGTCAAAACCAAAGGACTTATCTATAACCTGAACCAAAAAGGGCATAATATTCAATATTGAGTCAATTCCAACATCATATCAAAGTTTTGGATCAGAAGATGGGTATAAATAAAACTTCAGATGTTAAGCTTGAGAACTACCGGAATGTCATTATCAATGGTCTTTGGTATTCCTGCCAACACAACTTTAAGGCCACGCCTTCTAATTTCCTGCATTCATAAGTTATTTATAAATAACTAAATACTATGACCAGCAATTATTCTAACTCAATTTTACAATTATATTTTTAGCAAAACTCACACATAATCCCATCATTGTAAGACTTGTTTATCAAAAAAATCATTGCATCCACATTAAACTGAATTACCTCAAAAATCACAGAAGCCCCTTTCTGAGTTCCATCTCCTCCAATTATGTAAACCTGAGATGATATTTAAAAAGAGGAAAAAAAAATCAACATATGGGATTAGTTTGCAAAGGTAGATGCAACAATGTAGAATGCGGTCAGATGTATGAATTAAAAAGGGCAGATAAATTAACCTGATTAATTCCCCGGTCCTGAATGCTGTCAACAATTTTAGATGTATCATGGCCTCCACGTGATGACCCAAGGATGGTGCCACCACGTTTATGGATGTCATTCACCACCTTTGGTGTCAAAGGAATTGTATTTCGAGCATAAAACCCTCGGTAACCTCCCTATATGTACAAAGAGACCCTTTTAGTCAATATTCTGGAGTACTAACCAACACCAGAGTTGAGTCATAAAATCCAAGTGTTGTTCTCCTTTCGGATGTCAAAAAGTTCAACAAGAAGGAAAAGAATATAAGAAAGAATGTTATCAACAACATTTTCGAGCATTGTCAGCATTCTACCTTCATTTTCCTTGTACTTCCCAAAAATCCAAACAAGGACCTAGACTGAAGTTTAATGTAATGACAGAAGCGTTTGCTCACCTCAATCCCAAGAACTTTGTGGACACCATACATGTGGTATAATCCACATACTATTTCCCTAATCACTGTATTTAGACCAGGGCATAGACCACCACATGTTACAATACATGCATGCACGTCCTCTGATTCAAAATACACCTGAGAAACATTCAAAACATATGCCGTTATTCACAATAACATGGACAGAAGAATATCATGAACTCTTAAGGGGGAGTAAAAGTCTAGACCTTTTGACGAGGTCCAGCACGACGAAAATGTGTCCCTCTTGGACTATCCTTCGCAACAACAATCTATACAAAGGAACAATATTGGAATTAGAAAACTATACACTTGCATTTCAGTAAAGCCATTAAACAACAGAAATTCATCAGAAAGAACAACCAGTACAGATCATTTACCCGTTGAGCAACCGTATCATCTACATTAACAAAATACTGCCTGGTCAAATCAGAAGACAATTTTAAATGAATCATCAAATCTGTTTATAGTATCCGGGCATAAATTAACCATCAAACACAGCTACAGAAAGAAGAATTTATGCATTAACTTACTTAACAACTGAATAGGCAGGATTGTCTTGTAACGGATTCGGATATGTCTGCATGATAACATAATATAAAGAATAAGCTACATCTCACATAAATTCCTTTCCTCTTCAAGTCAAATTTAATAGAAGTAATCACAGTGCTTATAAAACTTCAATTGTTGATTACAGGCCGCTCTTTGAAATTTATTTTGTTACATTGTCATGAAAGTGATCACAATCTATACTTTTCTTCCCAATTATTAAGTTTCTTTCCTTCTTTCTATTTTTTTTCCTCTGTTTTTCTAGTTTATACACATTAAATACAACAAAAACATACATACATACATACATACATATATATATATATATATCCAAAACAAAAAAAAATTGAAAAAAAAAAAAATCATGATTTCTCTTAAAAAAAAAAAAAAAAAAAAAAATTGAAAAAAAAAATCATGATTTCTCTTAAAGTTTATTTTCTGGTGCCTTCTTAGAATTTTTTTAAATAAAAAATAGTCCCTATTAAAAAAAAATAATAATAAAATAAAACGAATTATCTGACTTTCTTTTCAGTTATATAGTTTCCCCTTGAAAAAAAGAAAAGAAAATAATTAACACTAAAAAAATTTAACTCCTATTACTATTACATAGTATTAATTTCCAAAAACATAAGCAAAAGCAATAACAATAAAAATAAAATAAACCGAAAAAAAAAGCTTATTAATTCCTTTTCCTTCTCTTTTAATTCAGTTCTCTCCGCAACCAAACAGGCCGTAAATAAGAGAAAATTATAAATTCAAGAAAGAAAATTTCGTAAATTCTATTTCCATTTCTTTCTTCTGTTTTCTCTGCAACCAAACAGACTCATGCAATATTATCATATAAAGCAACATCGAGAGTCATAAATTGATAAAATTCCTTGCTCTCTCTGTTTTGTTCTCGGAGACCAGACAGACTCTCATGCAGTAATATCGTATAAACGCAGACCGAAAGTCATAAAATTCGTTTCATTTCCTTTTCTCTTTCGTCCCCCTCTGTTTTTCTCCTCCACCAAACAGACCATCAGAGAGAGAAAGATCAGTTAAAGTTAAAAAAAAATTTAAATCAAAATAAAAAAGTTCAAAAATTGCGTTTCATTTTCTTTCCTTTCATTTTCTCTGCAACGAAACTCATAAAATTCATTTCTCAGCAACCAAACAGAGCCTTAGAGAGAGGAAAAAACAAGACTTTTTTTCCTTCTCTGTTTTGTTCTCGGCAACTAAACAGACTCTCAAGCAATATCATCGTAAAGCTCCAGACGAAAGTCATAAAATTCCTTTCATTTCCTTTTTCCCTTCCATTCCCTCTGTTTTACTCGGCAACCAAACAGACCATCAGAGAAAGAGAGAGAAAAGCTAAAGTTATCAACTTCAAAAAAAAAAAAAAAAAAATTCAAAAATCACTTTTTCCTTCTCTTTCCTTTCATTTTCTCTGCAACAAAAGACCGATAGTGATAAAAATAAAAAAATAAAAAAAAAATCATTTTTTTTCCTTTTCTTTTCTCAGCAACCAAACAAAGCCTTAAAGTGAGAGAGAGAAAGAGAGAGAGAGATACAGACAGGGAGGTCAGGAATGTAATCGGTGAAGTGAGGAACGTCCTCAAGAACATAACCAGCTTCGCCGGAGACGATTTTGGGCCCGGAGTTGACGGAATTTGCCAAAGTGCCCTTGTAGTTGTTGCGGTGGCGGGGAATTGGGGTGTGATTGGGTGTGGTGGTGGTGTAGGAGTTGGTGGGGTCGAAGCAGCGGAACTTTGGTGTGGAAAGAGAAGCAGAGCTTGAAATCGGAGAAGAGTCCATTGACCGTTATGGAATGGCGCCAGCACTGAACCGAATACATTACCTGCCCCCTTATTTGTAGGCACCGTTGGTGTGTTGACTTTTTGGGTACTTTTATTGTTTCACACAATTCAATACATGTCTACTTCCAAGGTAGTCTTCTTTTCTTTTCTTTTTTCTTGGTAAAATAAGTTTAAACTAATACTAATTATATATAACTTTTTTTTAAACCGACCAAATTAGTCTTTAAACTTTTTTTTTTTTAGGAAGTAAAATGGGAGCCTTTATAGATATATTACACCCGCGGACAAGGCGCCAGTGACCTCGGTCGAGATAGCCCAATCTTGGAGGTCCTTCTGTACTACTGTGCAGGGAGTTACCCCACTAAGGATGCCCACCAACGAATCTTGCGGGTAGCGAGATTCGAACTTAGATGTGATGCATAAAATGAACGAACCTTACCCACTCAGCCAAGCCCCGTTGGTTTAATCCTTGAATCGTTACTCTTTTTTTTTTTTTTTTCACAATGATTAAAACCTAGTTGGTCGGTTTTGAAAGGTAATAGACTTAGAGCATTCACTTTCTAACCCCCCTTTTTTTTTACGTACTTACATTTTAAAATATCTTAGGTGGTTATCTATTTTATACTACATGTTATTAAAATATTAATTTTTCTTATTTTTTAATATGTTTCTCTTTCTTCATACACAACAAGCTTATCAATTTTCTTCCTTCATCTTCAAGACATGTAAAAAAAGAATAAACAACTAAATAAAAAGGGATAATGTCAATGTAAATTTACTTGGTTATTATAACAAACTTGTAAATTTACACAATTATACACAAATTAATGTGAGTCATTTTTAGACAAAATTTTATAAATTCTATACATTTTTCTATTATATATAAAGTAATGTAAATGCTCTTAGTTAGTATTAGTCCAAACTCCATAATTGTTAATTGTATTTTACCCTTCTTTTAGTGGGATTGGAATCCATTTAAGGGTAAACTCATGGTTAAAATTGAAAGCCCTTGAATCAAAAACAAAATTATCTCTCAATTTTTTTAGCCCTTTTTTTTTTAACATATCACAAATACATTGAAATTATCTAAATCTGAGGTAGGTACATACCAAATATAATTCATTTCTCATTTTTTGTTCTATTTTACATTTCACCAATTATGATACGATGTGTGTCTAATTTTTTTTTTTTCATTTTAAATTTTGGTTATTTTATAAGGAACATAAAACAAATATATGCTAAGTAATGATTATATATATATTGGAACACAAAAAAAAAAAAAATTTTGATTATTTTATAAGGAAAATAAAATAAATATATGCTAAGTTGTGATTAAATATATAGCGGAAAAAAAATTAAAACAATAGGTTTGTATTTGGTACATACTTACTAGTGGCTGCAGCTATTTGTTTTATTATTTCTATTTTTTTCAATTGAAGATGCGTGAACGATGACGCAAATAAGGATGTAATGGAAGGCAAGGAATCTCGTGCAAGATATTCTTTCATCTGTCCTGGGGTCTACATCCTTGGAGGTTCATATGTTGACCACATATTGTGTGAGAAGTAGAATACATACGTTGTATGCAATAATTTTTCAAAGGTAGGTGAGTTGGAGTTCAACCTTTTTTTTTTTTTTTTCTTTTTTTTTTTTCACCAAATGTGGTAATAAAGATATTAACTTAGTTTAGATAGACAGAGATTTTTCTATTTTTTTGGGTAAAAATTAATAATATGCATCTATTATAATTTGGAAATATATATACTTATTTTAAAATAAAATTTGTCATTTGACATGTATGATATTATTTCTATGAGAAGTTATCATCCATTAATGAAGGTATTTTTAAACCACATAAAAGTTCATTTGAAAGAGAGGAATTCCCTTATATATAGTATAGAATTCATTAGTGTTTATTTTTCAATCCTCTAAAAATATTTTTTATATGTAATTGAAAATAATTCAACAATAAAAAAAATCTTTATAAAAAAAAACAAATTAATGTTAAAAAAATTGTAATTCAAATTCCATAAAAATAGAATGCACTTTTCATACTAAAAGAATAACAAGATAAATCTTATACTTAAAATATAAATATTCCCTATTCAAACTAAAATATAATGTTTCTTACTATATATATATATATATATTTTTTTTTTTTTAATTTTTAAAAAGGCCTCTGAACAATAAAACTAAGGCTATATAGGTAAATTAATAACTTTAAAAATTCAAAACTCTTAAAATTGGAATACACGTAAATATATAGTTATATACTTTTTTTACTCAAACAACTCAAACGAAGTTGTGAGTTTCAGTTAGCTCAACTGGTAAAGTTTTTTATGGTTAAATAAGAGATCTGGGGTTCAATCTTCGCCTGCATAAAAAACTGATTGGCGTCTTGGTTTGATGATAAAGAACTATCATTAGGACCAGACGCCATAGGTTGAAATTGTTGACAACAGCCACGTTTTCAAGCGCGGCCTATCTTATGCGACTATAGCTCCCTGTGGGACCTAAAGCTGCGTTTCTAAAAACGCGGCTACAGATCACCCTATAGTTGCGTTTTTGACCCCATATAGCTGCTTTTTTACACACCTACAAATGTAAGACCTATAGCCGCGTTTTGTGGTAAATGCGGCTATATAGGTCCAACTTATAGCCGCATTTTAAATGCAGCCCAAACTGGACCTACAGTCGCGTTTTCTACAAAACGCAGCTATAGGTTACGAGGCTATGGGTGTGAAAAAAACGCAGCTATAGAAGCCCCGACAAAACAAATTGCCAACGCTTAACAATTCCCAACCAATTGCCAACAAACAAAACAAGTTCATTGCCAAAAGATTAATTACTTAAACAAATAATTGCAAACAAGTTCCCAACAACAAATTTTTACATCACAAAATGCATATCCCTCAAGGATTTTTTACATCACAAAAAATTGCCAGCAAACATCATGGTACTTCATCAGCCAATTTCTAGCAAGCATCATGGTACAGCCAATTACATATGACAATGAGAACACCGGAAATAAGCTAACGTTTTAAGCTAAAACAAACAGACTCTAAACAAAGAACCAAGTATTTTGCTCAATCAGTCTATTAACAAGGTCAACATCCCTTAAATTTTTGGAGCCATTATCATATATGAGCTTGTTAACATAGTCTTTTTGCTTGTATCCATTTAAAAGCATGGCATCTTAAAACAAGATTAAGAGTGAGACATAGTTCACTAGCTGCAGTTTTAAAGGTTTAAATCTTTCCAAATTCTATACAGTATCATAGATTCCACTCTCTTCAATTTCATATATACACATACATTTACATAATCCATATTCACTGCTGTTTTATAAATATAACAACAAATGTTATAATTTCTTAGATGGAAAGCTACCTTCCAGTAAGGTCCCTTCATATTCAAGCTCACTAGTCATCAAATTTCAATTCTTTCAAGTTTCAACAATAAAATGCGAACAATACTCCATGTCAAGTATACCATGTTCTAATTAACCACATTGCTATCATTATCCTTCCTTTAAAAAAATTAAATAAATAATGTAAATTGCATTGGGAACTATCAGCAACATTTAGCAAGTGTAAAAAGGTATGGTTGAAATTTTCTAGCTTGAGAGTGAGCTAAGAATGAGCTAGGTTGAAATGGGTTCAATTGTGTTTTTCAATTTAGGGTTTTTTCTAATTTATAGCGAACCTAGAGCTGCGTTTGATAAAATGCAGCTTGAACATATCTGGAGCTACATTTAACCAAACGCAGCTCTAAAAATGTTTAAGCTGCGTTTATTAAACGCAGCTCCAAACATGTTTAAGCTGCGTTCAATCAAACGCAGCTCTATAAGTGTTTAAGCTGCGTTTGTTAAACATAGCTCCAGACATGTTGAAGCTGCGTTTTATCAAACGCAGCTCTATATTAGTTTAAGCTACGTTTATTAAACGTAGCTCTGTGATATATTGAAAAAAAAAAATGCGGCTTCAGACCTGGTCTATAGCCATGTTTAGTAAATGCAGCTATAAGTCCAGTACTAGAGCTGTGTTTTTGTAAAACGCAGCTGTGGGGGATAAGGGGGTTAGGCCCAAGTTAATGGGCCGAATACCCAGGAGAGGACTGTTTCACGTCCGAAGAGAAAGATACGGAGAATGCAGGGCCCAGAGTGAAGTGGAACCCTCCTGTAGAGAATCATCGCTGTCCGAAGAGGATATCTCTAGTCCGAGGAGGACATCACCTGTCCGAGGAAGATGTTTTACTTTGATGTGATATTGGAGACTAAATGAGTAGAGGAAAAGCCTGATTGATTGTCCGAGGACTCCACCTGATCAAAATAAGCTCAAAACATATCCAGGAACGATAAGGATGAGGAAATATCTGAGGGAAAGGCTGCTGCCACCGTATTCAATGCACTGCAACAGCTTTTCTGGCCGCATTTATGTGGAGAAGACCTCTGAACAGTGCTCCATAACCTACCGCCACTCACACAGAGATGAAAAGAAGCTGCCTGACGTGACAGGTACTTGAGCAAATCCATGGATGGGGAGCACGTGGACGGTAGAGATGAGGATGAGAGTGGCTATATAATAGAGGGAGAGGGTTTGTTACAAACCATGGAATGTATGGAAACTGATCAATGAATAGTAAAAAAGAGTGATAATCCTTTGTTGTGAATCCCTTTCAACTCTAGTTCTTCAACCCATACTCTACAATTAATTGTCTTTGGGTTTACGTAAAGAAATCGGACCCTACAATGGCGGTCTGTGGGGAGAGCTTGAGAGTAAGGAAGAGCAGCAGCGGTTGGTCATGGCTGGTCAAGGCAACAACTGGCAGAATCTGGGGCTCCCAACATATTGACCCCTTTCTTAACCTGGAGCGGAGGCAGGACCGTGAAGGTAGTGTGCATACTACCCCACTGATCGAACCCAGCCTCGAAGTGGAAGTCGCGTTCCCATGCAGAGAAAAACAGTATGCAAATAGAGATCGAAAGATTGAAGAGAGAATTGCGCTATGAGAGAGGAAACACATGTAACACTCCTGATGACGACTGGGACGATGGGCAGGATATTACTATGAGCAGAACTCTCAAACTCCAATCAGTGAGACTTTCTCATATGAAGCTGAGCGCCCTCGTGAGAAGCGATCTCGAGGACCACCATATGAAGCGGTGGGCAATGATGCCATGAGTAGGGCCTGAGTCAGATTTCCAGGTCACCTTCACCTGTAGGATCGAAGGAGCAGAGATGCCTCGGCGTTTCAACCAGCCAACCTTTACTATCTATAACGGCAAACTGACCCTGTGGAGCACGTCAGCCATTTTAACCAGAGGATGGCTGTCTATGCCAGGGATGAAGCTCTGATGTGCAAGGTATTCCATCCAGTCTGGGTCCTGTAGCCATGAGATGGTTTGATAACCTGAGGGCGATTCCATCAATTCTTACCAAGAGCTTACTCAAGCTTTTGGTTCGCGATTCGTCACCTGCCGAAGAGTGCCAGGCCATTATCTTCTCTTCTCTCCTTAAGCATGCGTGAAGGTGAGACACTGAAGGCGTACTCGGATAGGTACTGGGAGATGTTTAACGAGATGGAGGGCAACTTCGACGCCATGGCCTTGGAGACGTTCAAGTTGGGTCTCCCACTGATCATGGTTTGAGAACGTCTTGTCCGGTAAGCCAGTTGTTNGAGGTTGTATATAGAAGTAAAAGTTCCAAGTTCACTCTAAAGTCAAGCAATGACGTTTGTCTCACAATGTTTAATATAATTTGCTGATCGATTAGAATAATAATTTTTGCGTAACATGTATGAAGTGTACAAGTTTCCAAGGTTAGACTTAGTTAAAATTCGAATTAATATGAAATATTTTACGTGTGGACAATCAATATATTATGCGTCTATAAAAGCTGCGGGTAGGTTTTTCTTTTTGCCATGAACATCTATATTGAAGAAAAATTGTTCAAGATAGTACACTAGTAATAACTCCATATTGCAATGTCGAATTCTGCACGGTATAAATTACCCAAAATTGGAGATAAAAGTAAGCTACATTATGAATTTAAACATTTCCTCCTTTATTGTCCACTTGAAGTATATTTATTATTTTGAAAAAAAAAAAATTGCATCATTTTAAAATAAAAGTCGGGTTTCATATGGATTTAAACTTTAATTTCCTCCTTTATTGACCACTTGAAATAAAATGACATCATTTTAAAATAAAAATCGTGTTTCATATGGATTTAAACTTTAATTTCCTCCTTTATTGACCACTTGAAAAGATATTTATAATTTTGAGAAAAATGGCATCAGTTGAAAAATAGAAGTTAGGTTTCATAAAGTTCAATTTCTTCCTTTGATGAATGAATGGAGTCCAAATCTTCTGTCCCACTTTTCCTGCTCCACTCCATGCTCCACCAATAAAAACTTGCCACATGTTCACCTAACTAATTAAATGCTACCATTTATTGACTTATTAATACTACCATCATTAATTAATGGTAGTAATTAATTAATTAGGTGAACATGTGTCAAGTTTTTATTGGTGGAGCATAGAGTGGAACATGAAAAGTGGGACAGAAGATTTGGACTCGAATGAATGAGTCCAAATCTTCTGTCTCATCAATTGTGATCCACTTCATACTCCACCAATAAAACTTGGACAACTAGCCTGTTTCATTAAATGAGATAACTCTGACTTTAATAAGAGAGGCTAGTTGTCTCATTTAATGAGATATCTCATTTAATGAAAAATGTTAGTTGTCCAAATTTTATTGGTGGAGTATAAAGTGGAGCACAATTAATGAGACAGAGGATTTGGACTCGAATGGAGTCCAAATCTTCTGTCCCACTTTTCCTGCTCCACTCCATGCTCCACCAATAAAAACTTGCCACATGTTCACCTAACTAATTAAATGCTACCATTTATTGACTTATTAATACTACCATCATTAATTAATGGTAGTAATTAATTAATTAGGTGAACATGTGTCAAGTTTTTATTGGTGGAGCATAGAGTGGAACATGAAAAGTGGGACAGAAGATTTGGACTCGAAAGATAACAAGCATTAAGCATACAACAAAGAAGGTGAGGCTTTAATTTTTTTTTTTTTGTTTGGATGTATATATAGGCGCTAAATTATGGAATATTCATTCAATGATGTCGTACCTGTCAAGCAACTTGGTTCCATCATTCATTTCCATCTTTCGGTTGAGCTTTTGAGCCGATTTTAATATATTAGAAAAAGTTTAGGATCACATAATTTTTCACAATTTTTTGTCACAATTATGTCGTGATAAAATGTGATTTTTTTTTTTTTGATAGGGACAAAGTGTGATTGATAAAAAAAAAAAATTATGAGTTTATATGTAAATAATAGTTAACCACTCATAATCTACCACGTTAAAATTGTAGCAAAAAAATTGTAAAATAATTTGTAATCTTAAAATTATTCGTATACAATAATACAATAAAATATAGATTATAATTTTATTTTTAATTTCTCTTTCTTATATCAGCAAGAGCAGCCGCAAATATATATATATATATATATAAGTGATTCTCGTAATTAATAATATACTTACGAGTTTAGTGCTTTGATTAATTGTGTGGCTTTTATATTTTCCCCTTCAAAGTAAAAGTGCATTCACTTCGCTAAGATTATTGCATCATTTTTTTTTTTTTTTTTGGTTCTCGAGAATCATTGCCTCTAATGTATTGAATGTTGAGTCCTATAAATTCAATAATAATTTTTTTCATAACGTTTTTATTAATTACTTAGAAAGTATATATGTATCACAGATTCATAATAAAATACATGTTAATAGTTGATCTATATAAAAGTGAGATTACACCAATCATGATTTATCAATTTATCACATAATAAACTATGATTTCCTTACCATTATTTTTATATTTTACGGATCATCTCAAAAATTAAAAAGAAAAGGAAAAAAATTCACCGTTTATGTATAATTCTTTTTTTTTTAATTTTGAAAATTTTTACGTCGAATTAATAAAAAGCAGCAAGACGTCAAACACTCGAGCTAATTCATGAGAGATACGTGACTTTGGTATAAGGGTGAGAGTGTGAGACCCGTGGAGAGGTGATCTGATACAGGTCGATTTGATTGTTGTGAAATCATGAAAAGTTTGAATTGTTGAAAACCACTAATTGCTACCTTTATTGGACTAGAAAATTCGAAAACAAATGTCGTGAATATAGAAAATGTGGATAGCTAGAGTCTGTCTAGGGACTAGGATACATGTCCTCCAACATGCAAGTCAAACTTTTCAAGTTTCAGCAAAAAAAAGTCAAACTTTTCAAGTCACACACAAGATATTTATAATATTGTGTTTATCAATTAAGAATTTATTTCAAATGAATAATATTTTTTTAAAAATTATTTTTTGAAGGTCGAAATTCCATTTATGAATGGAAAGATTTTTAGTCGTAAGATAACTACAAAGTGCATTTACATAAATTTCTATAGTTTTGGTTAACATAAACTCATAAAATATTCCAATTATAATTATTAAAACTATATTATGAACATTTATAAACTTTTTGTTTTTTAGTAAACAGTAATACTTATTAGAACACACATGAAAATGGTAATATTAGTGTTTTAAACCGGGTTTATAATACATTATTTAAGCAGACTACAATTACAAAAAGACCTAACCTTTATGAACTTAAAATAATAAGTTTCACAAGAAAATAATATATGGAGTTTCTTATGTAATACTTTTTGTAAGGACACGATTTGCTTCCAAAGCCCAAATGGATGGTCAATGGCCAAAAGAGCCCAAAACAATGAATTTGTTAAAAAGTGGGCTTGAAAATGAACTTCCAATGAGTTAGGTAGACAATGATCACAGTAGGTTAGTTATTACTGGAAAGAATAAAATAAACAGTTCTGAGCAAGAAAGGTTCTTCTCAGTCAAGTCCAAGGATGGTATGTTCTTATATATTTCTCTTAAACTTATACAATATTATAATTCTTGAGTATACAGTGATTTCTTCCTATAATTTTTTATGATCCCTTCGTAATGGGGGTTCTTCTCTTTTATATTTCCTTCCTTTCTTTCATCTCAGCCCTCCACGTGTAGGTCAGATTGCTAATCTCCTTGATACTTGTCCTATCAGCACCTTCATAAAATCTTTAGGGGTAGCTGTAAACCTAAAAGTTACTGTTTAGGTATCACTTCCACATTAATGCGGTCAAGGAGTTAGATGCAGAGTACTCAATGTGATGGTAGTAGCTTTCTTCTCAGATATTTACCAACTCTCTTTTGTCTCATCCCTCTTTGGTGTTTATCCTTCCAAGAATGATTGCTTGTTGCCCTGTTCTTGATGGATGATCAAACATTTGACCTCTACTCTGCTTAGTCAAGGAGGTATTTCTCATCGGACAACGTCACCTGCTCCCTGTGAACAGACTTCTTCCACAGCCCATTAATCTGTATGCCTTCGCTAGTATATATCTATCCTCGAGCAGTTTGACGTCCTTGGGCACAACCCAAGGCCCAATACATTTATCTAGGCCTTTCATCCCTACACTTTCCATGCTTGAATATTTATACATAATTTGGTATGTAGAAAATAAATTTGTTACAACAAAGAAATTGAGGTATTTTTTTTATAACTTTTGAAATGTAACAATAATATGCTTCTATATTTTTTCCTATTCTATTAAATTCTTAATTTTTATTTTTATTTTTATTTTTAGTTTTCTCTAATATTATTTATCTTTTATAAGTTGTAAACTATAATTGACATTGATAAAATACACTTCTCTCTATTTGTTAAATCAAATTTCATGTGAAGCATAGATAATTGATTTCTTTTTTTGAGAAACAAATAATCAATTATTAGTTATACTGAAATACGCAAAATCAAAAGGTAATTAAGAAAGTTATTTACTATGATATTATTGTAGCACCAATCACAATGATTAATTATAAGTTTTTTGAAGTAAAATTTTTCAGTAATTTAAGTATTTTCTTAACTAGACAGTAAGAAAAAGAGTGGGGGGTAAGTACCTAAATTTTATTACATCATTTTTTCAGGCTAACATGTCAATTTTAAATATAAAAGTAAAAATATTATTTGTTACGTTATTAATGTGACATTAATTATATTTATTGTTATGCTAGGAGATTGTGAAGTAAAATTACTAATAGTTCTAGCATTTTATATCAAGAAAAGCTAGCGTCATTTTTGTTAGGTTTTAAAGACTTAGGATTTGATGTATTTAGAACTCTAATGTGTAATATTGGCAAACCATGATCAAAACAAAATGTTTAGTCATGTTTAGGCTTGCTCAAAGTTATATATTTTATGTAAAATTGGAATCGAGAGGCTATAGATGCACTGGTGAATTTCGGTCTGGCTAGATCGACAGAAAGTTAGACTTGATCGATCGAAAGTCAGCCAGAATGTTTTTCTGCAGAATTTTCCAACTCAGCCCTATCTCATTAAACGTTTTGGGTTTTCTGTTTTTGCCCTAGGTATATAAGGCAAAACCCTAGCCACGTTTTTGAAAGTTGCTCTTGTTGTATTGTTACTTATACTTTGCTGTTTGTGTGAATCTCTTGTGAGATTATTGAGAAGCTTTCCTTCACATAAACTTAGGGTTTTCTAGGTAGAGATATTTTCAATACTTTGATGATCAACTCAGCTGCTGCCATTGGAGCATAAAGAATAACAAGCATGGGTGCTTGTATCTTGTGGAGAATCCAAGAAAGAAGGAATCCGTGAATTCGGAGCTTGCACGTGGTCATGTCAGTAAGTTCTACTGGTGCGTAGCATTAGGAAGTCAAGCGGGGAGCTTGTAAGTCCTTTTGTATGAACTTCGATTCTTTCGCATAGTGGATTTAGGTTTACCTTGAGGATAGTTAGGTCAAATCCTCCCTAGGTTTTTACTGTGTGGTTTCCTGGATCATCATACCATTGTGTTATTTACTTTTCTGCTGTTTTATATTCTTGATATGATTGTGTGATTGTGATAACCTAGATTTACATAAATTGACTAAGTTAATCACTTGGCTAATTAACTAGGTTAATCTGGTTGGTTTAAGGGGTCTAAAACCGTTCAATTTTATTTCGCTCCTTATTCATGAGACACACTGAAAATCTAATTGGCCAATAGTGTGGTGAATTGAACTTAAGAATTTTGACTTTACATCACATCGCAGACCAATAAACCCCCCCCCCCCAAAAAAAAACCAAGTAGAGACAGACCCAAGAGGGGGCCTAGGCCCCTGGGCTTATGAAAAATATACATATTAGGTATATTTTCAGTTAAAAAATAAAATTTTATATTTAGACCCCTCTTCTATGTAGCTTAACCCCTCCCCTCTAAAATCATCAGCTCAACCCATTCTAGTCCAGCTTAAACTCATGTAAATCATCGATCAGCCCAAAACATATGGATGCTTATTTGTTAATATTTTTATTTTTAGAAATGCTATAGGTTCATAGTATTTTCACTATACTTTTATAACAAATGTTAAGTGATAGGTTGTTATTAGTTGTTTTTGGTAGGTAAAAATGCAATTTTAGTAGTGGGTAGTAATAACTAACCATTTAAGATTTGTCGTGAAAATGTTACAAATATAGATTTTTTTTTTTTTTTTTTTTTTTGCTTATACTTCGACCCCCTTACTTGAAATCTACCCCCCCCCTCAAAACCAAGGAGGGACAGACCCAAGAGGGGGCCTAGGCCCATGGGCTTATGAAAAATATATATATTAGGTATATTTTTAGTTAAAAAATAAAATTTTATATTTTGACCCCTCTTCTATGTAGCTTAACCCCTCTCCCCTCTAAAATCATCAGCTCAACCCATTCTAGTCCAGCTTAAACTCATGTAAATCATCGATCAGCCCAAAACATATGGATGCTTATTTGTTAATATTTTTATTTTTAGAAATGCTATAAGTTCATAGTATTTTCACTATACTTTTATAACAAATGTTAAGTGATAGGTTGTTATTGGTTGTTTTTGGTAGGTAAAAATGCAATTTTAGTAGTGGGTTCAAATTAGAAATAGTAACAACTAACCATTTAAGATTTGTTGTGAAAATGTTACAAATATAGTTTTTTTTTTTTTATTTGCTTATACTTCGACCCCCCTTACTTGAAATCTTGGATCCATCCTCCACCCAAGTACTTGGGTGCTAATGTCAATTTTAGGAATATAGAAGTACATAGTACTACAATTATTATGGAACATGGCATGTAAATCGCAATGCTCATAAATTTTGAGCTAATGTTTACTTCACTATGTTTTTCTTAATTGTGTGTGGCAACCTCTCAAGCATCTTGCATCATGCTTGGGTCACGTTTCACGCGAAACAGAGAACCTGATACACATCCACATCGCATGCCTTATTACACGAGATCTATATGTATGTACCTTTCCCTTTCTAGTTTCTAGTTTCTACTAGATAATTCGTTCCCAATTAATGAACTAATATATACTGATCTGGCTGCCATAGTTAGTCGGCATGCATGCTACAAAGTTCAACTTGCACAAGTAAAAAATTAAATAGTAACCATAAAATATTTTTCATGCATAAACTAAGATATTTGCAAAGCATACCATGACCTATTGCTATAGTTCTCGAATTGTTTACGATAGAAATTGAACCCCAATCGTTTTCAATCTTACAAATTCCTTTTGACTATGAGTCTGTTCAAGATCTGCTTATTTTGTTAAAACTGAAAACTTTTTACTAAAAGTACTGTAGATAAAGGTAAAAGTTAATTGAAATAGTACAACTAGACCTATGAATAGTACCAAAAAGTGTAGTGAGACCCATAAATAGTAGCAAAAATAAGTTGAATAATAAAATAAACTAACTTTTTTATTTGCAGCCAAACGCACACTATTACCCAAATATGCATTTAAATATTTGACCCAAATATGCATTTAAATATTTGATAGATGATAGCTTTTCCAATTTTCCTTGAGCTGATTAGGGTTTGTTTGGGATCTGCTTATTTTTCTCAAACTAAAATTTTTTTGCTAAAAGTATCGTAAATAAAGGAAAAAGTTAACTGAAATAGTACAGTGAGACTCATGAACAATACAAAAAAGTGCAATAAGACCCATGAATAGTAGCAAAAATAAGCTGAATAGTAGTAAAAATAAACTGAATAATAAAATAAGTTAGCAAAAATAATTTTTGCTAAACTAACACTAATTTTTCAAATTATCAATACTAAAATTTTGTTTTATAGGGGCAATCTGAAAATCAATTTTGAAAAATCCTCATCTTCCTTGTTGTTTCCTATTGACTGGGTTCATGTCAAGAAAGAAAATGTAGAGAAATTAAAAGTTTTAACATTTCTTGAAACAATGGATCCCTTTGTACGTGGGATTCTCTTAAATTAATAATAATTATTTACTGCATCACTTTCAGTTTTTATATGAATTTTGAGAAAATGATTTTTTCCCCTAATAACAAGTGGCGAAGGGAGATATAGCCATATAGGTGATGCAGTATGCAAGTGTGGAAAGAGTCATTGTTACCATAAAGAGTAAGGATATAGGTGATTTGATGAGAAATACTAGAGTTATTTTAAATTTTATATATTAATCTTATGAGTTGATGTGTCAAATTTTAAATGTGAAATAAAAATAATTAAACTTATATTCATTATTTTTTTTTAGAATAATATTCATTATTTTTGTGGGGAGAAAAGCTCAATCAAACGTAGTGGGCTTAGGGCCCCATTTGAGGACTACTGTGCGTCCGAAAAGAAGGAATTGGTAGGGACAAAGTCCAGCTGGAAGAAGGATACCTGGAAAAGAAGGATGGGTACAATCCGAAGAGGTTGCCATCGGTTCGAAGAGGTCCTATTCCTCGAATGCGAATAGTATTGATGAATCGAACATGTAGAAGGTCCGAATGATCTTCCTAGCATCCCTACTGATCAAGATAAACTCTAAGTATATCTGGAAACGATAAGAATAAGGAAATATCTAAAGGAAAAGCTACTACTACCGTATTAAATGCACTGCAGCAACTTTTCTGGCCGCATTTATGTGGAGAAGACTCTTGAACAGGGTAACCTCATCTACCACCACTCACAAAAAGCTGAGGAAGATACATGATATGACATGTACTCAAGAAGGAACCTAGATAAAGAACAAGTGGACGATGGAGATGGGAGGAGAAGATGTTGAGTCCGTTTGGATAGCACTTATTGTTGCTGAAAGTTGATAAAAATTGATTGTTGCTGAAAACACTGTAGCAAAATAATTTTTAAATGTGTAAATAGTATCGTAGGACCCACTTTTAATATTTTTTAATACATAAACAGTGCGCTACAGTGCGTGAACAGCGTTAATTGTCTCCTGCACAGTGATTTTACCGTTCATGCGTTAAAAAAAAAAAAAAAAGCTCCGAAACGTGAAATTGGAAATGCACAGCAACTTTGAGTGCTATCCAAACGCAGGCGTTATATAAAGAAGAAGGGCTCCTAAAAGTGGGGGAGGTTTTTTTTTTTTTTTTTTTTTTTTTTTTTTTTTTTTTTTTAATAATATTCATTATTTTTGTTTGGGGGGGGGGGGGGAGCCCAATCTATCGTAGTGGGCCTAGGGCCCCATTTGAGGACTATTATGCGTCTGAAGAGAAGGAATTGGTAGGGACAAAGTCCATCTGGAAGAAGGATACCCGGAAAAGAAGGATGGGTACAATCCGAAGAGGTTGCCATCGGTCCGAAGAGGTCCTATTCCTCAGATGCGAATAGTATTGATTAATCGAACGTGTAGAAGGTTCGAATGATCTTCCTAGCATCCCTACTGATCAAGATAAGCTCTGAGTATATCTGGAGACAATAAGAATGAGGAAATATCTAAAGAAAAAACTGTTACCACCGTATTAAATGCACTGCAGCAACTTTTCTGGCCGCATTTATGTGGAGAAGACCCCTGAACAGGATAACCTTATCTACCACCACTCATAAAAAGTTGAGGAAGATACATGACATGACATGCACTCAAGAAGGAACCTAGATAAAGAACAAGTGGACGATGGAGATGGGAGGAGAAAATGCTATATAAAGAAGAAGGGCTCCTAAAAGTGGGGGAGGTTTTTTTTTTTTTTTTTTTATTGTAACCCTAAGTGTTGTAACCTGTATTCAATTTATCATAGGTCTCTTCGGACGTGAACTTACTTGGTCTTTACGTGCACATTTATGCTGGTATATACTTGTATGTTGTGATCAATCGTTGTAAGCTCCATAGTTAATCTAGCTCTATCACCCACGCTCTACAAATTTATTGTTTTTGGGTTTGGGTCACAAATCCCAACCCTACAATTTTATTGATCTGGAGCCAATCACATTGATTATCATGTTAGTTTGTATGTTTTTTTTATAATGAAATTAATGATAACTTTAACATTTTCAATAAAATACCAACCATATAAAATGTTAGATCCTATTGGTCAAGGAAAAAACCCCTTGAAAAGTTGAAAAGTCAATTTGTCACCCTTTTGCCAACAAAGTTCGGGACAATGCAATGAGAAGCAGAGCACCCAATAAATTGTTGGGGCAAGAAAAGATATCGACCATTAAGTTTGGTATCCTTTTGACACAACTTAACTACTTAAAAAAAAAAAATTGGAAATATAATATAAATATTATATATTTAAAAAGTGAGGTTCTAAAAAACTTAATTTTTTTAGTAGGTTCTACTTAGTTCAATTGGTAAAGTTTCTGATAGTTGAATAAGAGATTTGGAGTTCAATCTCTACCTACATCAAAAATTAATTAGTATTTTAACCCGATGATAAAGAACTATTATTAAGAGTAAATATTTTAAATTAAAACTCTCTAAAAATATAAAATAAAATAAAATAAGCTAATTTTAAAATGAATTTTGCTAATGCATGTCCTAAGGGCACACCATAATTAATTATTTTTGAATATATTTTCTCTAAAATTAAAAAAATATTGATAACTTTTTTAATTTTCGAAAAAATATTTTCAGAACTAAATGACTTAATTAACCGGATCCTTTTAAAATTTTGCAGTTTCCAAACGGGCACAAGACCCAATGCTTGCAGCAAAAACCAAAAGACACCTCCATAAACATGTTGTAGCACATACCTAATATGGTTCTCTTCCTCCAGCGTTGAGTTGATTTCAATGTCATCCATTACATTTAATCGTAATAAGTTAATAATGAACCCCTGGCCTGGCCAAAAAAACAAAAACTATATATAAAATTTTTTATTTTTTATTTGTTTTGACTCTAAACTAAAATTTTGAACACCCTAATTTTAAATTTTGTTTAATCCCAATTAAAATAAACTTGAATATGATTATCCTAATTCTACTTTCACAATAATTTTATAATAAAAGTTAAGTGGCAAGTTTTAATTGATTTTTATCTAGATCCTACAAATGACGTCACTTTTTTACATATTTTTAAAAACTTGCCACTTAGATTAATTTGTTGTGAAAGTGTTGTATCAGTGGCTCTATTTTTAAAATTGTTACTTCGCTTTTAAAATAAATAAACCTTCCCTCCAACTCTAGCTTAATTTGCCGTCGGCCACGGAATTAAATTGTTTTTCCTTGCACTTTTCTTCTTCATTAGTAAAAAATTACACCACTTTTAGCATACAAAAATTACAATGCTATTGACCCCATTAAAAAAAATTCCTGAAGCCGCCACTGTTGTCCTTGCTATCTAAATAGGAATGAAAATTTTTGTCAAAAAAAAAAAAAAAAAGGAATGAAACTTAACACGACAAACGTAAATTAGCCACACTTTAATTTTAATCATGGACCATATGACATGATACCACCCCTCGCCTAAGTTGGTGCACATCACTTCACAATTTTTTGTTTTTTGTTTTTCCACACAGAGAGAGAGTTTTGAGTTTCTTGACTGACAAGGCTCGACAGTAAAGTGTGTTCAACTAGCAGCTGGGCAACTTAAAAATGTCACATTTAAGTAACAGTAATAAATGCCGCAAAAAAAAAAAATGTTACTATTTTTGTCTCCATAAAAAGCGGCATAGATGGACTACAAAGCAAGGAAGTTGATACTGTACTGGTACCGGCCGTACCGGTTGCATACCGGTATCGAAATATTAACGTTTCGTACCGGTTTAAATACCGGCCGTACCGGCCATGTACCGGCCATACCGGCCAATTTCAAACAATACCGGCCGGTACCGGGCGTACTAGCCGGTACAGAAAAAAGTTTTTTTTTTTTTTTAAAGTTTTGTAATTTTTGAATTTTTGTTAGGGTAGAATGGTAACTTATTTGCATTAACTTATTAGTATTATTTGTTTTCTTAGTATGCAATGGTAACTTTTAAGCTTTCTATTTTTTATGTTGTGTGTTTTTTTTTTTTTTAATTGATACTAAAGTCTAAAATTATGAATAATTAGTTTTGAATTAAGGAAATGTTTTATGGTAAACTTTTATATTTATTATAATATATATACACACACATACACACACACATATATATATATATATATATTTATTTATTTTAAAATATAAAAAATAGCGAAGCAGAGCACCCAATAAATTGTTGGGGCAAGAAAAGATATCGACCATTAAGTTTGGTATCCTTTTGACACAACTTAACTACTTAAAAAAAAAAATTTGGAAATATAATATAAATATTATATATTTAAAAAGTGAGGTTTTAAAAAACCTAATTTTTTAGTAGGTTCTACTTAGTTCAATTGGTAAAGTTTCTGATAGTTAAATAAGAGATCTAGAGTTTAATCTCTACCTACATCAAAAATTAATTGGTGTCTTAATCTGATGATAAAGAACTATTATTGAGAGCAAATATTATAGATTAAAACTCTTTAAAAATATAAAATAAAATAAAATAAGCTAATTTTAAAATGAATTTTGCTAATGCGTGTCCTAAGGGCATACAATAATTAATTATTTTTGAATATATTTTTCCTAAAATTGAAAAAATATTGATAACTTTTTTAATTTTTGAAAATATTAACTAAATGACTTAATTAACTGGACCTTTTTAAAATTTTGCAGTTTCCAAACGGGCACAAGACCCAATGCTTGCAGCAAAAACCAAAAGACACCTCCATAAACATGTTGTAGCACATGCCTAATATGGTTCTCTTCCTCCAACGTTGAGTTGATTTCAATGTCATCCATTACATTTAATCGTAATAAGTTAATAATGAACCCCTGGCCTGGCCAAAAAAACAAAAACTATATATAAAATTTTTTATTTTTTATTTGTTTTGACTCTAAACTAAAATTTTGAACACTCTAATTTTAAATTTTGTTTAATCCCAATTGAAATAAACTTAAATATGATCATCCTAATTCTACTTTCACAATATTATTTTCACAATAATTTTATAATAAAAGTTAAGTGGCAAGTTTTAATTGATTTTTATCTAGATCCCTCAAATGACGTCACTTTTTTACATATTTTTAAAAACTTGCCACTTAGATTAATTTGTTGTGAAAGTGTTGTATCAGTGGCTCTATTTTTAAAATTGTTACTTCGCTTTTAAAATAAATAAACCTTCCCTCCAACTCTAGCTTAATTTGCCATCAGCCGTGGAATTAAATTGTTTTTCCTTGCACTTTTCTTCTTCATTAGTAAAAAATTACACCACTTTTAGCATACAAAAATTACAATGCTATTGACCCCACTAAAAAAAATTCATGGAGCCGCCACTGTTGTCCTTACTATCTAAATAGGAATGAAAATTTTTGTCAAAAAAAAAAAAAAAGAATGAAACTTAACGCGACAAACGTAAATTAGCCACACTTTAATTTTAATCATGGACCATATGACATGGTACCACCCCTCGCCTAAGTTGGTGCACATCACTTCTCAATTTTTTGTTTTTTGTTTTTCCACAGAGAGAGAGAGTTTTGAGTTTCTTGACTGACAAGGTTCGACAGTAAAGTGTGTTCAACTAGCAGCTGGGCAACTTAAAAATGTCGCATTTAAGTAACAGTAATAAATGCCGCAAAAAAAAAAAAATGTTACTATTTTTGTCTCCATAGAAAGCGGCATAGATGGACTACAAAGGGCTATTTGCTTATTTCCAATAGTTGATGCTTGATGGTGTACATTGGTCGATGACTCGATATTATAGTTTAGGAAGGACATTGTGAATAGCTAAATAATTAAAGGGAAAAAAGTGATGACTAAGGCCTTGGACACAAGATGGAGTCCTACTCCTTTGCTTTGGGCTTTCCATGTTCAGCATAATGAGTCCATTAGTATTGGAATTCATGCACTTTTTGGGATATGCTGTTTGGAAATTTGTAAAAAAACAGAAAGCAGTTTATAAAATTTGTACACCAAACCATTGTCTATGTTCATGAGCAGCTCCATTAGCCTCGCGATCAATGTAGTTAAACTTCAAGGTTTCTTCTAAAATTTCCCTGCGCAAGTTCTTTAAATACATCTTCAAATAACAGAACTCACCTCCTATCCTTTTTGTTGGTTGGTCCATTCAGTGTGCATTGCACCAAATCCTTTAAATCAGATGGAATTCGTAAGCTCAGTAACGCTGAGTTCTTCCATTGATTTAATAAACCTGATAGTGTATAAATTCAAGAGCTGACTCTTTAAAGATTTACTCTAGCTTGTTTTGGATTGATTATCATATACACATATGATATGAAGGCTTAAGAGATTATTCAAGTTAGGTTTAGCTACAACAACTTGTAGGTTCTCCTAATATATATGATTGTGATGAATGAATTGTTTGTTTGATCTTCGATTATATGCTGTACTACTTATCCATGAAGAAAAGAAAATGACAGAGTGATCTTCAATTCTATTTTCTGGCATAACATGAAGTTTCCGGCCACTAACTCATGGAGAACTTAAACTATCCTTCTTTCTAGTTGATTGTTTGACACCTTTGTATGACTTTTTTATTTTATTTTATTTTTTTTCCTGCTGAATCCTTTATCTGCTGTCTTGTTACTATAACTAAACTACCGAAGAAGATTTTATTAAGTGGACTCTGGACAGGTGAGGCAATACCAATCAGTATCAATAGCTCTACCTTATTTTTCCCCAAAAAAAACCAATATCAATAGTTAACAGACATCTAAAAGCTAGCACTTTATGTATAAGATCAATGCTTATGGTAAAAGAGAGCAAACCGAATTGATATTTACATTTTCAAGTCTTTATGTACAGTACAGTATTGTGTTGTGTAAAATATAAATATGTTGTTAAAAAAAGAATTATATATAAATATAATGTACATAGTAACATAAGGGAGTATTGATATAGTCATGGGCTTTAAAACAAGTTTGGGCCTCAAGCCCCATTAGTATTAATAGATCTGACAGCTTCCACATTCTATGGCTAATATTATTATTCCTTTTACTTTTTTTCTTTTTCTTTTTTTTTGTGGGGGGAAATCCAATGGTTAGAATCTTTGATAATTAGAGAATGTTCGGAACAATTTATTTTATTGAAAACACTATAAATAAAAACTAAAAGTTAAATAAAATAAACTAATAGTTTTTTTTTTTTGGGTGAAAGTACAGTTGAAAAATAAAAGGTTGAAGAGAAAGCCACGCAGGACCTATTACTTTATTAGATTCGCAAACCAGCATCCACATTAGTGAAGTCATAAATTTAGTAGTATAATTCTATAAAAAAACTAATTTATCTATCTTACTTTCTTACTTTACAAAACATCTAACATTAATGATTTTATTTTACTTTTTAATACAATAAAATAATATATCTACTATAATAAAATAATATATTCACTACAAAGCAGTGTGGACACATGAATAAAATAATATATTTAATATAAAGCAGTATGAACACAATTTAATAATACTTTTTTTTAACCCATGAGCTATTGTGCCTTTTAGCTGAACATTGTAGCTATGGAGCCAAATTATTTGGCTTTGGCTCTACCAATGTAGCCATAAATTTGTGTTTGGTGGTGCTAAAAAACTATATACTAGTTGGGCTGAAACCACTCTTCGTCCCATTTACAAAGTGAGAATTGTTGAACAAATATTTTCTATTTCAAAAACTCATGAAAAATGTTGTTTGTTTTCTAAGAGAAATATTAATGATTTCATTGCTAAAAAACTTAGTTATTTGCATATTGGTATGGCTTAAGTTGCTGTTAAACCACTCACTAGAAAAGAAATAAATGCTTCTATTCGCATGTGTTTAAGAGATGCTAGATTTAGCACCACCAATACTAATGCTCTTATATTTAAAAAAGTAAACTGACTTATTATGTAAAGTAAAATGTGTGTGGGCTTGCAAATAGAAGCAACTAGTCGCTAACTCATGCAATGCATGAAGTAGTTAAACAAAAGTTTTAAATTTTCACTTTGCTTAGATATGATCACTTGAAAAAATAAGTTACAATTTAAGAGGGGAAAAAAAAATACTAATACCAATAATGTTAGGCATGTCATGTCTATTATCAATGGCATCCTTTCTTTAATGAAAATTAAGGTCTCAATCATTTTTTTTAATATAATATAATCCCCCCCCCCCTCCCCCAATTAAACCCCCCCCCCCCCCCCCCCAAAAAAAAAATCATGAAAATTGCTAAAATCAAATTTTGAAGGGAAGATAAATTGAGCCTTGGGAGTTATCCCTTTTTTGGATAAAATAAGGTTCATAAGCTTTTACTTTAGATTGAAAAAAAATGCCTTTTCTAAAATCTCCTCTAAAATAAATTGGGATGATATACAAGTGATTCGACAAAGTAATTGATATAAAGTTTTTCATATCTGCCAAATGATTACGTCTGATATTCGAACAACATTTATGTTGTGATGTTGAACCCTTGAGAAGTTGATTCATATCTCATCCTCATTTGAGTTATCAAAAAACAATTTGCGAGAAAAAAGGGAGCAACCCATGGACACAACTTTCAAGACAACATTGTTAAGAAATTATCAATATATGTGAAAGAAATGTAAGAAAAACAAATTTTGTAGTATTTGTTTGGGGGAAAAAAACTAGAGTCTGTTTAAATACCGCTTACTTGCTGAAAACTGAAAACTTATTACTGAAAATACTGTAACAAAATAATTTTTAAATATGAATAGTATCGTGTGGGACCCAGCAAAATATGTAATCTACGTTTATCTTAAAGTTGGCTGAAAAGTGCACAGTTGCCATGGGACCCACCTTTCAAATGCCAAACGCAAAACGCCAGTTGAAATGTGCAATCCAAACTCATTCTTAGTGTGTTTGGAAAAAATTAAAAAGTCAATTTATTTTCCTATTCAGCTTATTTTTGTTACTATACATGGGCCTCACTACACTTTTTGGTATTATTTATGAGTCCTACTGTACTATTTTAGCTAATTTTTATCTTTATCTACAGTATTTTCAGTAAAAAATTTTCAGTCTTAGCAAAATAAGTAGATCCCAAACAGACCCTTAGTGTATTAAATATAATATAAGAGAAAAACTCTTAGAAGAATTTACCAAAATAAGGTTGAAACACGACATAAGTATAGAAGATATGACATCAAGCATTGAAAATATATAAGCTAGAATGTTGTGATTACATAAGTGGCATAATAGAAAATACAAAGGAATCACATAAGAAGAGTTAATACCATTTTCTAAAATAACAAAATACAAGTCATTGCCATGATCTACTACCAAAATAAGGTAGGAAAAATATATCATTTACATGTGCCAAACCTAGGCCAAAAATAAGCTACTACCAAAAATTAGGTCGGAATAAAATATCATTTGCATGTGCCAAACCTAGGTAGCCTTTTTGGCTTTTCTACCAATCGGTCTATCGAACTCTATTATGTCATCATCCCCACCCCCCCCCCCCCTCTCCTCACTTTTTTGGATAAAATAAGGTTCATAAGCTTTTACCTTAGATTGAAAAAAAAAAATGCCTTTTCTAAAATCTCCTCTAAAATAAATTGGGATGATATACAAGTGATTTGACAAAGTAATTGATATAAAGTTTTTCATATCTGCCAAATGATTACGTCTGATATTCGAACAACATTTATGTTGTGATGTTGAACCCTTGAGAAGTTGATTCATATCTCATCCTCATTTGAGTTATCAAAAAACAATTTGCGAGAAAAAAGGGAGCAACCCATGTACACAACTTTCAAGACAACATTGTTAAGAAATTATCAATATATGTGAAAGAAATGTAAGAAAAACAAATTTTGTAGTATTTGTTTGGGGGAAAAAAACTAGAGTCTGTTTAAATACTGCTTACTTGCTGAAAACTGAAAACTTATTACTAAAAATACTGTAACAAAATAATTTTTAAATATGAATAGTATCGTGTGGGACCCAGCAAAATATGTAATCTACGTTTATCTTAAAGTTGGCTGAAAAGTGCACAGTTGCCATGGGACCCACCTTTCAAACACCAAACGCAAAATGCCAGTTGAAATGTGCAATCCAAACTCATTCTTAGTGTGTTTGGAAAAAATTAAAAAGTCAATCTATTTTCCTATTCAGCTTATTTTTGTTACTATACATGGGCCTCACTACACTTTTTGGTACTATTTATGAGTCTTACTGTACTATTTTAGCTAATTTTCATCTTTATCTACAGTATTTTCAGTAAAAAAATTTCAGTCTTAGCAAAATAAGTAGATCCCAAACAGACCCTTAGTGTATTAAATATAATATAAGAGAAAAACTCTTAGAAGAATTTACCAAAATAAGGTTGAAACAAGACATAAGTATAGAAGATATGACATCGAGCATTGAAAATATATAAGCTAGAATGTTGTGATTACATAAGTGGCATAATAGAAAATACAAAGGAATCACATAAGAAGAGTTAATACCATTTTCTAAAATAACAAAATACAAGTCATTGCCATGATCTACTACCAAAATAAGGTTGGAAAAATATATCATTTACATATGCCAAACCTAGGCCAAAAATAAGCTACTATCAAAAATTAGGTTGGAATAAGATATCATTTGCATGTGCCAAACCTAGGTAGCCTTTTTGGCTTTTCTACCAATCGGTCTATCGAACTCTATTATGTCATCATCCCCCACCCCCCCCCGCTTAGGGAAAATTGAATTAGAATTTGAAATTATAATCTAATTTTGCGCTATGTGTCTAAATTTATGTGGGAATAATAAGTGAAATTGAGAGAAATTCAAATTAGAATTTTAAATTAGAGTTTCAATTTGGACTATGTGTCCTAAATTATTTATTCTTAAAGATTTTATTTCTTAATTTTAGAATCAAATGTGGGACCACATCATAAATATTTATCCAAGTGAGTTATTAATTATAAAAACCAAAGAGTTTAAAATAAATGAATCATAAAAAAAAGGTGCTTCATAATAATTAAAAAAAAATTGACAATTTACATTTTATATCTAATAATATCCTTACAATTTTTTTTAAAAAATTAATGAAATATAAAAATGACTATCAATAGTATTTAAATTATATATATATATATATATAATTATATTATATATGCAT